>NW_027478907.1:0-133161 GCF_051014685.1 Ptiloglossa arizonensis | reverse complement strand
CCGCAAAAGTTCTGTTGCATCTGAAGTAGAAACTCGCCCGATTACAACGGTATGTGTATTTTCCCCTAGGCCGTTCCAGTTATTCGTTTCGAGCATCAGAACTGCGAAAATTTTGAGTTCTCAAGCGTGTCTTACCTCCAAACTGCCATATCTCGCGAACGGATCGACCAATCCGCAAAATTTCTGTTGCATCTGGAAGTAGAAACTCGCCCGATTACTACGGTATGCGCACTTTTCCCCTAGGCAGTTCTAGTATTCGTTCGAGCATCAGAACTGCGAAAATTTTGAGTTTCTCAAGCGTTTCTTACCTCCAAACTGCCATTATCGAGCGAACGGATTGACCAATCCGCAAAATTACTGTGCATCTGAAAGAAGAAACTCGCCCGATTACAACGGTATGCGCACTTTTCCCCTAGGCTTTCTAGTTATTCGTTTCAAGCATCAGAACTGCGAAAATTTAGAGTTTCTCAAGCGTTTCTTACATCCAAGCGGCCATATCTCGCCGAGCGGATTGACGATTCCGCATAATTTCTGTTGCATCTGAAAGTAGAAACTCGCCCGATTACAACGGTATGCGTACTTCTCCCTACGCCGTTCTAGTCATTCGTTTCGAGCATCAGAACTGCTAAAATTTTGAGTTTCTCAAGCGTTTCTATCTCCAAACTGCCATATCTCCGAACGGATTGATCAATCCGCAAAATTTCTGTTGCATCTGAAAGTAGAAACTCGCCCGATTACAAGGGTATGTGTAGTTTTCCCCTAGGCGGTTCTAATTTATTCGTTTCGAGCATCAGAACAGCGAAATTTTGAGTTTCTCAAGCGTTTCTTACTTCAAACTGCCACATCTCGCGAACGGATCGACCAATCCGCAAATTTCTGTTGCATCTGAAAGTAGAAACTCGCCCGATTACATCGGTATGCGTACTTTTCCCCTAGGCCGATCTAGTATTCGCTTCGAGCATCAGAACTGTGAAAATTTTGAGTTTCTCTAGCGTTTCTTACCTCCAAACAGCCACATCTCGCGAACGGATTGACCAATCCGCAAAATATCTGTTTCATCGAAAGTAGAAACTCGCCTGATTACAACGGTATGAGTAGTTTTCCCCTAGACCATTCTAGTCATTCGTTTCGAGCATCAGAACTGCGAAAATTTTGAGTTTCTCAAGCGTTCTTACTTCCAAACTGCCATATCTCGCGAACGGATCGACCAATCCGCAAAATTTCTGTTGCATCTGAAAGTAGGAAACCCGCCCGCGATTACAACGGTATGTGTATTTTTCCCCTAGGCCGTTCCAGTTATTCGTTTCGAGCATCAGACTGCGAAATTTTGAGTTTCTCAAGCGTGTCTTACCTCCAAACTGCCATAGTCTCGCGAACGGATCGACCAATCCGCAAAATTTCTGTTGCATCTGGAAGTAGAAACTAGCCCGATTACAACGGTATGCGCACTTTTCCCCTAGGCAGTTCTAGTTATTCGTTTCGAGCATCAGAGACTGGCGAAATTTTGAGTTTCTCAAGCGTTTCTTACCTCCAAACTGCCATATCGAGCGAACGGATTGACCAATCCGCAAAATTACTGTTGCATCTGAAAGAAGAAACTCGCCCGATTACAACGGTATGCGCACTTTTCCCCTGGGCTTTCTAGTTATTCGTTTCAAGCATCAGAACTGCGAAAATTTAGAGTTTCTCAAGCGTTTCTTATCTCCAAACTGCCATATCTCCGAACGGATTGATCAATCCGCAAAATTTCTGTTGCATCTGAAAGTAGAAACTCGCCCGATTACAAGGGTATGTGTAGTTTTCCCCTAGGCGGTTCTAGTTATTCGTTTCGAGCATCAGAACAGCGAAAATTTTGAGTTTCTCAAGCGTTTCTTACCTCCAAACTGCCATACCTCGCGAACGGATTGACCAATCCGCAAAACTTCTGTTGCATCTGAAAGTAGAAACACGCCCGATTACAACGGTAGGTGTAGCTTTCCCCTAGGCCGTTCTAGTTATTTGTTTCGAGCATCAGAACTGCGAAAATTTTGAGTTTCTCAAGCGTTTCTTACATCCAAACGGCCATATCTCGCGAACGGTTTGACCAATCCGCATAATTTCTGTTGCATCTGAAAGTAGAAACTCGCCCGATTACAACGGTATGCGTACTTCTCCCCTAGGCCGTTCTAGTCATTCGTTTCGAGCATCAGAACTGCGAAAATTTAGAGTTTCTCAAGCGTTTCTTATCTCCAAACTGCCATATCTCGCGAACGGATTGATCAATCCGCAAAATTTCTGTTGCATCTGAAAGTAGAAACTCGCCCGATTACAACGGTATTCGCACTTTTCCCCTAGGCTTTGTAGTTATTCGTTTCAAGCATCAGATCTGCGAAAATTTAGAGTTTCTCAAGCGTTTCTTACCTCCAAACTGCCATATCTCGCGAACGGATTGACCAATTCGCAATATTTCTGTTGCATCTGAAAGTAGAAACTCGCCCGATTACAGCGGTAGGTGTAGTTTTCCCCTAGGCCGTTCTAGTCATTCGTTTCGAGCATCAGAACTGCGAAACTTTTGAGTTTCTCAAGCGTTTGTTACTTTCAAACTGCCACATCTCGCGAACGGATCGACCAATCCGCAAAATTTCTGTTGCATCTGAAAGTAGAAACTCGCCCGATTACATCGGTATGCGTACTTTTCCCCTAGGCCGTTCTAGTTATTCGCTTCGAGCATCAGAACTGTGAAAATTTTGAGTTTCTCTAGCGTTTCTTACCTCCAAACAGCCACATCTCGCGAACGGATTGACCAATCCGGAAAATTTCTGTTTCATCTGAAAGTAGAAACTCGCCTGATTACAGCGGTATGTGTAGTTTTCCCCTAGACCGTTCTAGTCATTCGTTTCGAGCATCAGAACTGCGAAAATTTTGAGTTTCTCAAGCGTTTCTTACTTCCAAACTGCCATACCTCGCGAACGGATCGACCAATCCGCAGAATTTCTGTTGCATCTGAAAGTAGAAACTCGCCCGATTACAACGGTATGTGTATTTTTCCCCTAGGCCGTTCCAGTTATTCGTTTCGAGCATCAGAACTGCGAAAATTTTGAGTTTCTCAAGCGTTTCTTACCTCCAAACTGCCATATCTCGCGAACGGATCGACCAATCCGCAAAATTTCTGTTGCATCTGAAAGTAGAAACTCGCCCGATTACAACGGTATGCGCACTTTTCCCCTAGGCAGTTCTAGTTATTCGTTTCGAGCATCAGAACTGCGAAAATTTTGAGTTTCTCAAGCGTTTCTTACCTCCAAACTGCCATATTACGCGAACGGATTGACCAATCCGCAAAATTTCTGTTGCATTTGAAAGTAGAAACTCGCCCGATTACAACGGTATGCGCACTTTTCCCTTGGGCCGTTCTAGTTATTCGTTTCGAGCATCAGAACTGCGAAAATTTTGAGTTTCTCAAGCGTTTCTTACATCCAAACGGCCATATCTCGCGAACCGATTGACCAATCCGCATGATTTCTGTTGCATCTGAAAGTAGAAACTCGCCCGATTACAACGGTAGGTGTAGTTTTCCCCTAGGCCGTTCTAGTTATTTGTTTCGAGCATCAGAACTGCGAAAATTTTGAGTTTCTCAAGCGTTTCTTACTTCCAAACTGCCACATCTCGCGAACGGATCGACCAATCCGCAAAATTTCTGTTGCATCTGAAAGTAGAAACTCGCCCGATTACAACGGTATGTGTAGTTTTCCCCTAGGCCGTTCCAGTTATTCGTTTCGAGCATCAGAACTGCGAAAATTTTGAGTTTCTCAAGCGTTTCTTACCTCCAAACTGCCATATCTCGCGAACGGATTGACCGATCCGCAAAATTTCTATTGCATCTGAAAGTAGAAACTCGCCCGATTACAACGGCATACGCTCTTTTACCCTAGGCCGTTCTAGTCATTCGTTTCGAGCATCAGAACTGTGAAAATTTTGAGTTTCTCAAGCGTTTCCTACTTCCAAACTGCCACATCTCGCGAACGGATCGACCAATCCGCAAAATTTCTGTTGCGTCTGAAAGTAGAAACTCGCCCGATTACAACGGTATGTGTAGTTTTCCCCTAGGCCGTTCCAGTTATTCGTTTCGAGCATCAGAACTGCGAAAATTTTGAGTTTCTCAAGCGTTTCTTACATCCAAACGGCCATATCTCGCGAACGGATTGACCAATCCGCATAATTTCTGTTGCATCTGAAAGTAGAAACTCGCCCGATGACAACGGTATGCGTACTTCTCCCCTAGGCCGTTCTAGTCATTCGTTTCGAGCATCAGAACTGCGAAAATTTTGAGTTTCTCTAGCGTTTCTTACATCCAAACGGCCATATCTCGCGAACGGATTGACCAATCCGCATAATTTCTGTTGCATCTGAAAGTAGAAACTCGCCCGATTACATCGGTATGCGCACTTTTCCCCTAGGCCGTTCTAGTTATTCGTTTCGAGCATCAGAATTTCGAAAATTTTGAGTTTCTCAAGCGTTTCTTACCTCCAAACTGCCATAACTCGCGAACGGATTGATCAATCCGCAAAATTTCTGTTGCATCTGAAAGTAGAAACTCGCCCGATTACAACGGTATGCGCACTTTTCCCCTAGGCAGTTCTAGTTATTCGTTTCGAGCATCAGAACTGCGAAAATTTTGAGTTTCTCAAGCGTTTCTTACCTCCAAACTGCCATATCTCGCGAACGGATTGACCGATCCGCAAAATTTCTATTGCATCTGAAAGTAGAAACTCGCCCGATTACAACGGCATACGCTCTTTTACCCTAGGCCGTTCTAGTCATTCGTTTCGAGCATCAGAACTGTGAAAATTTTGAGTTTCTCAAGCGTTTCCTACTTCCAAACTGCCACATCTCGCGAACGGATCGACCAATCCGCAAAATTTCTGTTGCGTCTGAAAGTAGAAACTCGCCCGATTACAACGGTATGTGTAGTTTTCCCCTAGGCCGTTCCAGTTATTCGTTTCGAGCATCAGAACTGCGAAAATTTTGAGTTTCTCAAGCGTTTCTTACATCCAAACGGCCATATCTCGCGAACGGATTGACCAATCCGCATAATTTCTGTTGCATCTGAAAGTAGAAACTCGCCCGATGACAACGGTATGCGTACTTCTCCCCTAGGCCGTTCTAGTCATTCGTTTCGAGCATCAGAACTGCGAAAATTTTGAGTTTCTCAAGCGTTTCTTACATCCAAACGGCCATATCTCGCGAACGGATTGACCAATCCGCATAATTTCTGTTGCATCTGAAAGTAGAAACTCGCCCGATTACATCGGTATGCGCACTTTTCCCCTAGGCCGTTCTAGTTATTCGTTTCGAGCATCAGAATTTCGAAAATTTTGAGTTTCTCAAGCGTTTCTTACCTCCAAACTGCCATAACTCGCGAACGGATTGATCAATCCGCAAAATTTCTGTTTCATCTGAAAGTAGAAACTCGCCCGATTACAACGGTATGCGCAGTTTTCCCCTAGGCAGTTCTAGTTATTCGTTTCGAGCATCAGAACTGCGAAAATTTTGAGTTTCTCAAGCGTTTCTTTCCTCCAAACTGCCATATCGAGCGAACAGATTGACCAATCCGCAAAATTTCTGTTGCATCTGAAAGTAGAAACTCGCCCGATTACAACGGTAGGTGTAGTTTTCCCCTAGGCCGTTCTAGTTATTTGTTTCGAGCATCAGAACTGCGAAAATTTTGAGTTTCTCAAGCGTTTCTTACTTCCAAACTGCCACATCTCGCGAACGGATCGACCAATCCGCAAAATTTCTGTTGCATCTGAAAGTAGAAACTCGCCCGATTACAACGGTATGTGTAGTTTTCCCCTAGGCCGTTCCAGTTATTCGTTTCGAGCATCAGAACTGCGAAAATTTTGAGTTTCTCAAGCGTTTCTTACCTCCAAACTGCCATATCTCGCGAACGGATTGACCGATCCGCAAAATTTCTATTGCATCTGAAAGTAGAAACTCGCCCGATTACAACGGCATACGCTCTTTTACCCTAGGCCGTTCTAGTCATTCGTTTCGAGCATCAGAACTGTGAAAATTTTGAGTTTCTCAAGCGTTTCCTACTTCCAAACTGCCACATCTCGCGAACGGATCGACCAATCCGCAAAATTTCTGTTGCATCTGAAAGTAGAAACTGGCCCGATTACATCGGTATGCGTACTTTTCCCCTGGGCCGTTCTAGTTATTCGTTTCGAGCATCAGAACTGCGAAAATTTTGAGTTTCTAAAGCGTTTCTTATCTCCAAACTGCCATATCTCGCGAACGGATTGATCAATCCGCAAAATTTCTGTTGCATCTGAAAGTAGAAACTCGCCCGATTACAACGGTATGCGCACTTTTCCCCTAGGCAGTTCTAGTTATTCGTTTCGAGCATCAGAACTGCGAAAATTTTGAGTTTCTCAAGCGTTTCTTACCTCCAAACTGCCATATCGAGCGAACAGATTGACCAATCCGCAAAATTTCTGTTGCATCTGAAAGTAGAAACTCGCCCGATTACAACGGTAGGTGTAGTTTTCCCCTAGGCCGTTCTAGTTATTTGTTTAGAGCATCAGAACTGCGAAAATTTTGAGTTTCTCAAGCGTTTCTTACTTCCAAACTGCCACATCTTGCGAACGGATCGACCAATCCGCAAAATTTCTGTTGCATCTGAAAGTAGAAACTCGCCCGATTACAACGGTATGTGTAGTTTTCCCCTAGGCCGTTCCAGTTATTCGTTTCGAGCATCAGAACTGCGAAAATTTTGAGTTTCTCAAGCGTTTCTTACCTCCAAACTGCCATATCTCGCGAACGGATTGACCGATCCGCAAAATTTCTATTGCATCTGAAAGTATAAACTCGCCCCATTACAACGGCATACGCTCTTTTACCCTAGGCCGTTCTAGTCATTCGTTTCGAGCATCAGAACTGTGAAAATTTTGAGTTTCTCAAGCGTTTCCTACTTCCAAACTGCCACATCTCGCGAACGGATCGACCAATCCGCAAAATTTCTGTTGCGTCTGAAAGTAGAAACTCGCCCGATTACAACGGTATGTGTAGTTTTCCCCTAGGCCGTTCCAGTTATTCGTTTCGAGCATCAGAACTGCGAAAATTTTGAGTTTCTCAAGCGTTTCTTACATCCAAACGGCCATATCTCGCGAACGGATTGACCAATCCGCATAACTTCTGTTGCATCTGAAAGTAGAAACTCGCCCGATGTCAACGGTATGCGTACTTCTCCCCTAGGCCGTTCTAGTCATTCGTTTCGAGCATCAGAACTGCGAAAATTTTGAGTTTCTCAAGCGTTTCTTACATCCAAACGGCCATATCTCGCGAACGGATTGACCAATCCGCATAATTTCTGTTGCATCTGAAAGTAGAAACTCGCCCTATTACATCGGTATGCGCACTTTTCCCCTAGGCCGTTCTAGTTATTCGTTTCGAGCATCAGAATTTCGAAAATTTTGAGTTTCTCAAGCGTTTCTTACCTCCAAACTGCCATAACTCGCGAACGGATTGATCAATCCGCAAAATTTCTGTTGCATCTGAAAGTAGAAACTCGCCCGATTACAACGGTATGCGCACTTTTCCCCTAGGCAGTTCTAGTTATTCGTTTCGAGCATCAGAACTGCGAAAATTTTGAGTTTCTCAAGCGTTTCTTACCTCCAAACTGCCATATCGAGCGAACAGATTGACCAATCCGCAAAATTTCTGTTGCATCTGAAAGTAGAAACTCGCCCGATGACAACGGTATGCGTACTTCTCCCCTAGGCCGTTCTAGTCATTCGTTTCGAGCATCAGAACTGCGAAAATTTTGAGTTTCTCAAGCGTTTCTTACATCCAAACGGCCATATCTCGCGAACGGATTGACCAATCCGCATAATTTCTGTTGCATCTGAAAGTAGAAACTCGCCCGATTACATCGGTATGCGCACTTTTCCCCTAGGCCGTTCTAGTTATTCGTTTCGAGCATCAGAATTTCGAAAATTTTGAGTTTCTCAAGCGTTTCTTACCTCCAAACTGCCATAACTCGCGAACGGATTGATCAATCCGCAAAATTTCTGTTGCATCTGAAAGTAGAAACTCGCCCGATTACAACGGTATGCGCAGTTTTCCCCTAGGCAGTTCTAGTTATTCGTTTCGAGCATCAGAACTGCGAAAATTTTGAGTTTCTCAAGCGTTTCTTTCCTCCAAACTGCCATATCGAGCGAACAGATTGACCAATCCGCAAAATTTCTGTTGCATCTGAAAGTAGAAACTCGCCCGATTACAACGGTAGGTGTAGTTTTCCCCTAGGCCGTTCTAGTTATTTGTTTCGAGCATCAGAACTGCGAAAATTTTGAGTTTCTCAAGCGTTTCTTACTTCCAAACTGCCACATCTCGCGAACGGATCGACCAATCCGCAAAATTTCTGTTGCATCTGAAAGTAGAAACTCGCCCGATTACAACGGTATGTGTAGTTTTCCCCTAGGCCGTTCCAGTTATTCGTTTCGAGCATCAGAACTGCGAAAATTTTGAGTTTCTCAAGCGTTTCTTACCTCCAAACTGCCATATCTCGCGAACGGATTGACCGATCCGCAAAATTTCTATTGCATCTGAAAGTAGAAACTCGCCCGATTACAACGGCATACGCTCTTTAACCCTAGGCCGTTCTAGTCATTCGTTTCGAGCATCAGAACTGTGAAAATTTTGAGTTTCTCAAGCGTTTCCTACTTCCAAACTGCCACATCTCGCGAACGGATCGACCAATCCGCAAAATTTCTGTTGCATCTGAAAGTAGAAACTGGCCCGATTACATCGGTATGCGTACTTTTCCCCTGGGCCGTTCTAGTTATTCGTTTCGAGCATCAGAACTGCGAAAATTTTGAGTTTCTAAAGCGTTTCTTATCTCCAAACTGCCATATCTCGCGAACGGATTGATCAATCCGCAAAATTTCTGTTGCATCTGAAAGTAGAAACTCGCCCGATTACAACGGTATGCGCACTTTTCCCCTAGGCAGTTCTAGTTATTCTTTTCGAGCATCAGAACTGCGAAAATTTTGGGTTTCTCAAGCGTTTCTTACCTCCAAACTGCCATATCGAGCGAACAGATTGACCAATCCGCAAAATTTCTGTTGCATCTGAAAGTAGAAACTCGCCCGATTACAACGGTAGGTGTAGTTTTCCCCTAGGCCGTACTAGTTATTTGTTTCGAGCATCAGAACTGCGAAAATTTTGAGTTTCTCAAGCGTTTCTTACTTCCAAACTGCCACATCTTGCGAACGGATCGACCAATCCGCAAAATTTCTGTTGCATCTGAAAGTAGAAACTCGCCCGATTACAACGGTATGTGTAGTTTTCCCCTAGGCCGTTCCAGTTATTCGTTTCGAGCATCAGAACTGCGAAAATTTTGAGTTTCTCAAGCGTTTCTTACCTCCAAACTGCCATATCTCGCGAACGGATTGACCGATCCGCAAAATTTCTATTGCATCTGAAAGTATAAACTCGCCCGATTACAACGGCATACGCTCTTTTACCCTAGGCCGTCCTAGTCATTCGTTTCGAGCATCAGAACTGTGAAAATTTTGAGTTTCTCAAGCGTTTCCTACTTCCAAACTGCCACATCTCGCGAACGGATCGACCAATCCGCAAAATTTCTGTTGCGTCTGAAAGTAGAAACTCGCCCGATTACAACGGTATGTGTAGTTTTCCCCTAGGCCGTTCCAGTTATTCGTTTCGAGCATCAGAACTGCGAAAATTTTGAGTTTCTCAAGCGTTTCTTACATCCAAACGGCCATATCTCGCGAACGGATTGACCAATCCGCATAATTTCTGTTGCATCTGAAAGTAGAAACTCGCCCGATGACAACGGTATGCGTACTTCTCCCCTAGGCCGTTCTAGTCATTCGTTTCGAGCATCAGAACTGCGAAAATTTTGAGTTTCTCAAGCGTTTCTTACATCCAAACGGCCATATCTCGCGAACGGATTGACCAATCCGCATAATTTCTGTTGCATCTGAAAGTAGAAACTCGCCCGATTACATCGGTATGCGCACTTTTCCCCTAGGCCGTTCTAGTTATTCGTTTCGAGCATCAGAATTTCGAAAATTTTGAGTTTCTCAAGCGTTTCTTACCTCCAAACTGCCATAACTCGCGAACGGATTGATCAATCCGCAAAATTTCTGTTGCATCTGAAAGTAGAAACTCGCCCGATTACAACGGTATGCGCACTTTTCCCCTAGGCAGTTCTAGTTATTCGTTTCGAGCATCAGAACTGCGAAAATTTTGAGTTTCTCAAGCGTTTCTTACCTCCAAACTGCCATATCGAGCGAACAGATTGACCAATCCGCAAAATTTCTGTTGCATCTGAAAGTAGAAACTCGCCCGATGACAACGGTATGCGTACTTCTCCCCTAGGCCGTTCTAGTCATTCGTTTCGAGCATCAGAACTGCGAAAATTTTGAGTTTCTCAAGCGTTTCTTACATCCAAACGGCCATATCTCGCGAACGGATTGACCAATCCGCATAATTTCTGTTGCATCTGAAAGTAGAAACTCGCCCGATTACATCGGTATGCGCACTTTTCCCCTAGGCCGTTCTAGTTATTCGTTTCGAGCATCAGAATTTCGAAAATTTTGAGTTTCTCAAGCGTTTCTTACCTCCAAACTGCCATAACTCGCGAACGGATTGATCAATCCGCAAAATTTCTGTTGCATCTGAAAGTAGAAACTCGCCCGATTACAACGGTATGCGCACTTTTCCCCTAGGCCGTTCTAGTTATTCGTTTCGAGCATCAGAATTTCGAAAATTTTGAGTTTCTCAAGCGTTTCTTACCTCCAAACTGCCATAACTCGCGAACGGATTGATCAATCCGCAAAATTTCTGTTGCATCTGAAAGTAGAAACTCGCCCGATTACAACGGTAGGTGCAGTTTTCCCCTCGGCCGTTCTAGTGATTTGTTTCGAGCATCAGAACTGCGAAAATTTTGAGTTTCTCAAGCGTTTCTTACTTCCAAACTGCCACATCTCGCGAACGGATCGACCAATCCGCAAAATTTCTGTTGCATCTGAAAGTAGAAACTCGCCCGATTACAACGGTATGTGTAGTTTTCCCCTAGGCCGTTCCAGTTATTCGTTTCGAGCATCAGAACTGCGAAAATTTTGAGTTTCTCAAGCGTTTCTTACCTCCAAACTGCCATATCTCGCGAACGGATTGACCGATCCGCAAAATTTCTATTGCATCTGAAAGTAGAAACTCGCCCGATTACAACGGCATACGCTCTTTTACCCTAGGCCGTTCTAGTCATTCGTTTCGAGCATCAGAACTGTGAAAATTTTGAGTTTCTCAAGCGTTTCCTACTTCCAAACTGCCACATCTCGCGAACGGATCGACCAATCCGCAAAATTTCTGTTGCATCTGAAAGTAGAAACTGGCCCGATTACATCGGTGTGCGTACTTTTCCCCTGGGCCGTTCTAGTTATTCGTTTCGAGCATCAGAACTGCGAAAATTTTGAGTTTCTAAAGCGTTTCTTATCTCCAAACTGCCATATCTCGCGAACGGATTGATCAATCCGCAAAATTTCTGTTGCATCTGAAAGTAGAAACTCGCCCGATTACAACGGCATACGCTCTTTTCCCCTAGGCGGTTCTAGTTATTTGTTTCGAGCATCAGAACTGCGAAAATTTTGAGTTTCTCAAGCGTTTCTTACTTCCAAACTGCCACATCTCGCGAACGGATCGACCAATCCGAAAAATTTCTGTTGCATCTGAAAGTAGAAACTCGCCCGATTACATAGGTATGTGTAGTTTTCCACTAGACCGTTCCAGTTATTCGTTTCCAGCATCAGAACTGCGAAAATTTGGAGTTTCTCAAGCGTTTCTTACCTCCAAACTGCCATATCACGCGAACGGATTGACCAATCCGCAAAATTTCTGTTGCATTTGAAAGTAGAAACTCGCCCGATTACAACGGTATGCGCACTTTTCCCCTGGGCCGTTCTAGTTATTCGTTTCGAGCATCAGAACTGCGAAAATTTTGAGTTTCTCAAGCGTTTCTTACATCCAAACGGCCATATCTCGCGAACCGATTGACCAATCCGCATGATTTCTGTTGCATCTGAAAGTAGAAACTCGCCCGATTACAACAGTATGCGTGCTTCTCCCCTGGGCCGTTCTAGTCATTCGTTTCGAGCATCAGAACTGCGAAAATTTTGAGTTTCTCAAGCGTTTCTTATCTCCAAACTGCCATAACTCGCGAAAGGATTGATCAATCCGCAAAATTTCTGTTGCATCTGAAAGTAGAAACTCGCCCGATTACAACGGTATGCGCACTCTTCCCCTAGGCAGTTCTAGTTATTCGTTTCGAGCATCAGAACTGCGAAAATTTTGAGTTTCTCAAGCGTTTCTTACCTCCAAACTGCCATATCGAGCGAACGGATTGACCAATCCGCAAAATTTCTGTTGCATCTGAAAGTAGAAACTCGCCCGATTACAACGGTAGGTGTAGTTTTCCCCTAGGCCGTTCTAGTTATTCGTTTCGAGCATCAGAACTGCGAAAATTTTGAGTTTCTCAAGCGTTTCTTACTTCCAAACTGCCACATCTCGCGAACGGATCGACCAATCCGCAAAATTTCTGTTGCATCTGAAAGTAGAATCTCGCCCGATTACAACGGCATACGCACTTTTACCCTAGGCCGTTCTAGTCTTTCGTTTCGAGCATCAGAACTGTGAAAATTTTGAGTTTCTCAAGCGTTTCCTACTTCCAAACTGCCACATCTCGCGAACGGATTGACCAATCCGCAAAATTTCTGTTGCATCTGAAAGTAGAAACTGGCCCGATTACATCGGTATGCGTACTTTTCCCCTAGGCCGTTCTAGTTATTCGTTTCGAGCATCAGAACTGCGAAAATTTTGAGTTTCTCAAGCGTTTCTTACCTCCAAACTGTCACATCTCGCGAACGGATTGACCAATCCGCAAAATTTCTGTTGCATCTGAAAGTAGAAACTCGCCCGATTACAATGGTATGCGCACTTTTCCCCTAGGCCGTTCTAGTTATTCGTTTCGAGCATCAGAACTGCGAAAATTTTGAGTTTCTCGAGCGCTTCTTACCTCCAAACTGCCACATCTCGCGAACGGATTGACCAATCCGCAAAATTTCTGTTGCATCTGAAAGTAGAAACCCGCCCGATTACATCGGTATGCGTACTTTTCCCCTAGGCCGTTCCGGTTATTCGTTTCGAGCATCAGAACTGCGAAAATTTTGAGTTTCTCAAGCGTTTCTTACCTCCATACTGCCATATCACGCGAACGGATTGACCAATCCGCAAAATTTCTGTTGCATCTGAAAGTAGAAACTCGCCCGATTACAACGTTATGCGTGCTTCTCCCCTAGGCCGTTCTAGTTATTCGTTTCGAGCATCAGAACTGCGAAAATTTTGAGTTTCTCAAGCGTTTCTTACTTCCAAACTGCCACATCTCGCGAACGGATTGACCAATCCGCATAATTTCTGTTGCATCTGAAAGTAGAAACTCGCCCGATTACAACGGTATGCGTACTTCTCCCCTACGCCGTTCTAGTCATTCGTTTCGAGCATCAGAACTGCGAAAATTTTGAGTTTCTCAAGCGTTTCTAATCTCCAAACTGCCATATCTCGCGAACGGATCGACCAATCCGCAAAATTTCTGTTGCATCTGAAAGTAGAAACTCGCCCGATTACAACGGTATGTGTAGTTTTCCCCTAGGCCGTTCCAGTTATTCGTTTCGAGCATCAGAACTGCGAAAATTTTGAGTTTCTCAAGAGTTTCTTACCTCCAAACTGCCATATCTCGCGAACGGATCGACCAATCCGCAAAATTTCTGTTGCATCTGAAAGTAGAAACTCGCCCGATTACAACGGTATGCGAACTTCTCCCCTAGGCCGTTCTAGTCATTCGTTTCGAGCATCAGAACTGCGAAAATTTTGAGTTTCTCAAGCGTTTCTTACTTCCAAACTGCCACATCTCGCGAACGGTTCGACCAATCCGCAAAATTTCTGTTGCATCTGAAAGTAGAAACTCGCCCGATTACAACGGTATGTGTAGTTTTCTCCTAGGCGGTTCCAGTTATTCGTTTCGAGCATCAGAACTGCGAAAATTTTGAGTTTCCCAAGCGTTTCTTACCTCCAAACTGCCATATCTCGCGAACGGATTGACCGATCCGCAAAATTTCTGTTGCATCTGAAAGTAGAAACTCGCCCGATTACAACGGTATGCGCACTTTTCCCCTAGGCTTTCTAGTTATTCGTTTCAAGCATCAGAACTGCGAAAATTTAGAGTTTCTCAAGCGTTTCTTACATCCAAACGGCCATATCTCGCGAACGGATTGACCAATCCGCATAATTTCTGTTGCATCTGAAAGTAGAAACTCGCCCGATTAAAACGGTATGCGTACTTCTCCCCTACGCCGTTCTAGTCATTCGTTTCGAGCATCAGAACTGCGAAAATTTTGAGTTTCTCAAGCGTTTCTAATCTCCAAACTGCCATATCTCGCGAACGGATTGATCAATCCGCAAAATTTCTGTTGCATCTGAAAGTAGAAACTCGCCGGATTACAACGGTATGCGAACTTCTCCCCTAGGCCGTTCTAGTCATTCGTCTCGAGCATCAGAACTGCGAAAATTTTGAGTTTCTCAAGCGTTTCTTACTTCCAAACTGCCATATCTCGCGAACGGTTCGTCCAATCCGCAAAATTTCTGTTGCATCTGAAAGTAGAAACCCGCCCGATTACAACGGTATGTGTAGTTTTCCCCTAGGCCGTTCCAGTTATTCGTTTCGAGCATCAGAACTGCGAAAATTTTGAGTTTCTCAAGCGTTTCTTACTTCCAAACTGCCACATCTCGCGAACGGATCGACCAATCCGCAAAATTTCTGTTGCATCTGAAAGTAGAAACTCGCCCGATTACAACGGTATGTGTAGTTTTCCCCTAGGCCGTTCCAGTTATTCGTTTCGAGCATCAGAACTGCGAAAATTTTGAATTTCTCAAGCGTTTCTTACCTCAAAACTGCCATATCTCGCGAACGGATTGACCGATCCGCAAAATTTCTATTGCATCTGAAAGTAGAAACTCGCCCGATTACACCGGTATGCGTACTTTTCCCCTAGGCCGTTCTAGTTATTCGCTTCGAGCATCAGAACTGTGAAAATTTTGAGTTTCTCAAGCGTTTCTTACCTCCAAACAGCCACATCTCGCGAACGGATTGATCAATCCGCAAAATTTCTGTTGCATCTGAAAGTAGAAACTCGCCTGATTACAACGGTATGTGTAGTTTTCCCCTAGACCGTTCCAGTTATTCGTTTCGAGCATCAGAACTGCGAAAATTTTGAGTTTCTCAAGCGTTTCTTACATCCAAACGGCCATATCTCGCGAACGGATTGACCAATCCGCATAATTTCTGTTGCATCTGAAAGTAGAAAGTCGCCCGATTACAACGGTATTCGTACTTCTCCCCTAGGCCGTTCTAGTCATTCGTTTCGAGCATCAGAACTGCGAAAATTTTGAGTTTCCCAAGCGTTTCTTACCTCCAAACTGCCATATCTCGCGAACGGATTGACCGATCCGCAAAATTTCTGTTGCATCTGAAAGTAGAAACTCGCCCGATTACAACGGTATGCGCACTTTTCCCCTAGGCTTTCTAGTTATTCGTTTCAAGCATCAGAACTGCGAAAATTTAGAGTTTCTCAAGCGTTTCTTACATCCAAACGGCAATATCTCGCGAACGGATTGACCAATCCGCATAATTTCTGTTGCATCTGAAAGTAGAAACTCGCCCGATTAAAACGGTATGCGTACTTCTCCCCTACGCCGTTCTAGTCATTCGTTTCGAGCATCAGAACTGCGAAAATTTTGAGTTTCTCAAGCGTTTCTAATCTCCAAACTGCCATATCTCGCGAACGGATTGATCAATCCGCAAAATTTCTGTTGCATCTGAAAGTAGAAACTCGCCGCATTACAACGGTATGCGAACTTCTCCCCTAGGCCGTTCTAGTCATTCGTTTCGAGCACCAGAACTGCGAAAATTTTGAGTTTCTCAAGCGTTTCTCACTTCCAAACTGCCATATCTCGCGAACGGATCGACCAATCCGCAAAATTTCTGTTGCATCTGAAAGTAGAAACTCGCCCGATTACAACGGTATGTGTAGTTTTCCCCTAGGCCGTTCCAGTTATTCGTTTCGAGCATCAGAACTGCGAAAATTTTGAGTTTCTCAAGCGTTTCTTACTTCCAAACTGCCACATCTCGCGAACGGATCGACCAATCCGCAAAATTTCTGTTGCATCTGAAAGTAGAAACTCGCCCGATTACAACGGTATGTGTAGTTTTCCCCTAGGCCGTTCCAGTTATTCGTTTCGAGCATCAGAACTGCGAAAATTTTGAATTTCTCAAGCGTTTCTTACCTCAAAACTGCCATATCTCGCGAACGGATTGACCGATCCGCAAAATTTCTATTGCATCTGAAAGTAGAAACTCGCCCGATTACAACGGTATGCGCACTTTTCCCCTAGGCTTTCTAGTTATTCGTTTCAAGCATCAGAACTGCGAAAATGTAGAGTTTCTCAAGCGTTTCTTACCTCCAAACTGCCATATCTCGCGAACGGATTGACCAATCCGCAAAACTTCTGTTGCATCTGAAAGTAGAAACACGCCCGATTACAACGGTAGGTGTAGCTTTCCCCTAGGCCGTTCTAGTTATTTGTTTCGAGCATCAGAACTGCGATAATTTTGAGTTTCTCAAGCGTTTCTTACCTCCAAACTGCCATATCTCGCGAACGGATTGACCAATCCGCAAAACTTCTGTTGCATCTGAAAGTAGAAACACGCCCGATTACAACGGTAGGTGTAGCTTTCCCCTAGGCCGTTCTAGTTATTTGTTTCGAGCATCAGAACTGTGAAAATTTTGAGTTTCTCAAGCGTTTCTTACCTCCAAACAGCCACATCTCGCGAACGGATTGATCAATCCGCAAAATTTCTGTTGCATCTGAAAGTAGAAACTCGCCTGATTACAACGGTATGTGTAGTTTTCCCCTAGACCGTTCCAGTTATTCGTTTCGAGCATCAGAACTGCGAAAATTTTGAGTTTCTCAAGCGTTTCTTACATCCAAACGGCCATATCTCGCGAACGGATTGACCAATCCGCATAATTTCTGTTGCATCTGAAAGTAGAAACTCGCCCGATTACAACGGTATTCGTACTTCTCCCCTAGGCCGTTCTAGTCATTCGTTTCGAGCATCAGAACTGCGAAAATTTTGAGTTTCCCAAGCGTTTCTTACCTCCAAACTGCCATATCTCGCGAACGGATTGACCGATCCGCAAAATTTCTGTTGCATCTGAAAGTAGAAACTCGCCCGATTACAACGGTATGCGCACTTTTCCCCTAGGCTTTCTAGTTATTCGTTTCAAGCATCAGAACTGCGAAAATTTAGAGTTTCTCAAGCGTTTCTTACATCCAAACGGTCATATCTCGCGAACGGATTGACCAATCCGCATAATTTCTGTTGCATCTGAAAGTAGAAACTCGCCCGATTAAAACGGTATGCGTACTTCTCCCCTACGCCGTTCTAGTCATTCGTTTCGAGCATCAGAACTGCGAAAATTTTGAGTTTCTCAAGCGTTTCTAATCTCCAAACTGCCATATCTCGCGAACGGATTGATCAATCCGCAAAATTTCTGTTGCATCTGAAAGTAGAAACTCGCCGGATTACAACGGTATGCGAACTTCTCCCCTAGGCCGTTCTAGTCAATCGTTTCGAGCATCAGAACTGCGAAAATTTTGAGTTTCTCAAGCGTTTCTTACTTCCAAACTGCCATATCTCGCGAACGGATCGACCAATCCGCAAAATTTCTGTTGCATCTGAAAGTAGAAACTCGCCCGATTACAACGGTATGTGTAGTTTTCCCCTAGGCCGTTCCAGTTATTCGTTTCGAGCATCAGAACTGCGAAAATTTTGAGTTTCTCAAGCGTTTCTTACTTCCAAACTGCCACAACTCGCGAACGGATCGACCAATCCGCAAAATTTCTGTTGCATCTGAAAGTAGAAACTCGCCCGATTACAACGGTATGTGTAGTTTTCCCCTAGGCCGTTCCAGTTATTCGTTTCGAGCATCAGAACTGCGAAAATTTTGAATTTCTCAAGCGTTTCTTACCTCAAAACTGCCATATCTCGCGAACGGATTGACCGATCCGCAAAATTTCTATTGCATCTGAAAGTAGAAACTCGCCCGATTACAACGGTATGCGCACTTTTCCCCTAGGCTTTCTAGTTATTCGTTTCAAGCATCAGAACTGCGAAAATGTAGAGTTTCTCAAGCGTTTCTTACCTCCAAACTGCCATATCTCGCGAACGGATTGACCAATCCGCAAAACTTCTGTTGCATCTGAAAGTAGAAACACGCCCGATTACAACGGTAGGTGTAGCTTTCCCCTAGGCCGTTCTAGTTATTTGTTTCGAGCATCAGAACTGCGAAAATTTTGAGTTTCTCAAGCGTTTCTTACTTCCAAACTGCCACATCTCGCGAACGGATCGACCAATCGGCAAAATTTCAGTTGCATCTGAAAGTAGAAACTCGCCCGATTACACCGGTATGCGTACTTTTCCCCTAGGCCGTTCTAGTTATTCGCTTCGAGCATCAGAACTGTGAAAATTTTGAGTTTCTCAAGCGTTTCTTACCTCCAAACAGCCACATCTCGCGAACGGATTGATCAATCCGCAAAATTTCTGTTGCATCTGAAAGTAGAAACTCGCCTGATTACAACGGTATGTGTAGTTTTCCCCTAGACCGTTCCAGTTATTCGTTTCGAGCATCAGAACTGCGAAAATTTTGAGTTTCTCAAGCGTTTCTTACATCCAAACGGCCATATCTCGCGAACGGATTGACCAATCCGCATAATTTCTGTTGCATCTGAAAGTAGAAACTCGCCCGATTACAACGGTATTCGTACTTCTCCCCTAGGCCGTTCTAGTCATTCGTTTCGAGCATCAGAACTGCGAAAATTTTGAGTTTCTCATGCGTTTCTTATCTCCAAACTGCCATATCTCGCGAACGGATTGAACAATCCGCAAAATTTCTGTTGCATCTGAAAGTAGAAACTCGCCCGATTACAACGGTATGCGTACTTCTCCCCTAGGCCGTTCTAGTCATTCGCTTCGAGCATCAGTACTGCGAAAATTTTGAGTTTCTCGAGCGCTTCTTACCTCCAAACTGCCATATCGAGCGAACGGATTGACCAATCCGCAAAATTTTGGTTGCATCTGAAAGTAGAAACTCGCCCGATTACAACGCTAGGTGTAGTTTTCCCCTAGGCCGTTCTAGTTATTCGTTTCGAGCATCAGAACTGCGAAAATTTTGAGTTTCTCAAGCGTTTCTTACCTCCAAACTGCCACATCTCGCGAACGGATTGACCAATCCGCAAAATTTCTGTTTCATCTGAAAGTAGAAGCTCGCCCGATTACAACGGTATGCGCACTTTTCCCCTGGGCCGTTCTAGTTATTCGTTTCGAGCATCAGAACTGCGAAAACTTTGAGTTTCTAAAGCGTTTCTTATCTCCAAACTGCCATATCTCGCGAACGGATTGATCAATCCGCAAAATTTCTGTTGCATCTGAAAGTAGAAACGCGCCCGATTACAACGGTATGCGTACTTCTCCCCTAGGCCGTTCTAGTCATTCGTTTCGAGCATCAGAACTGCGAAAAATTTGAGTTTCTCAAGCGTTTCTTATCTCCAAACTGCCATATCTCGCGAACGGATTGATCAATCCGCAAAATTTCTGTTGCATCTGAAAGTAGAAACGCGCCCGATTACAACGGTATGCGTACTTCTCCCCTAGTCCGTTCTAGTCATTCGTTTCGAGCATCAGAACTGCGAAAAATTTGAGTTTCTCAAGCGTTTCTTACCTCCAAACTGCCATATCTCGCGAACGGATTGACCAATCCGCAAAATTTCTGTTGCTTCTGAAAGTAGAAACTCGCCCGATTACAACGGTATGCGCACTTTTCCCCTAGGCGGTTCTAGTTATTCGTTTCGAGCATCAGAACTGCGAAAATTTTGAGTTTCTCAAGCGTTTCTTTCATCCAAACGGCCACATCTCGCGAACGGATTGACCAATCCGCATAATTTCTGTTGCATTTGAAAGTAGAAACTCGCCCGATTACAACGGTATGCGTACTTCTCCCCTAGGCCGTTCTAGTCATTCGTTTCGAGCATCAGAACTGCGAAAATTTTGAGTTTCTCAAGCGTTTCTTACCTCCAAACTGCCACATCTCGCGAACGGATTGACCAATCCGCAAAATTTCTGTTGCATCGAAAGAAGAAACTCGCCCGATTACAACGGTATGTGTAGTTTTCCCCTAGGCCGTTCCAGTTATTCGTTTCGAGAATCAGAACTGCGAAAATTTTGAGTTTCTCAAGCGTTTCTTACCTCCAAACTGCCACATCTCGCGAACGGATTGACCAATCCGCAAAATTTCTGTTGCATCTGAAAGTAGAAACTCGCCCGATTACAACGGTATGTGTAGTTTTCCCCTAGGCCGTTCCAGTTATTCGCTTTGAGAATCAGAACTGCGAAAATTTTGAGTTTCTCAAGCGTTTCTTACATCCAAACTGCCATATCTCGCGAACGGATTGACCAATCCGCAAAATTTCTGTTGCATTTGAAAGTAGAAGCTCGCCCGATTACAACGGTATGCGCACTTTTCCCCTAGGCCGTTCTAGTTATTCGTTTCGAGCATCAGAACTGCGAAAATTTTGAGTTTCTCAAGCGTTTCTTATCTCCAAACGGCCATATCTCGCGAACGCATTGACCAATCCGCATGATTTCTGTTGCATCTGAAAGTAGAAACTCGCCCGATTACAACGGTATGCGTACTTCTCCCCTAGGCCGTTCTAGTCATTCGCTTCGAGCATCAGTACTGCGAAAATTTTGAGTTTCTCGAGCGTTTCTTACCTCCAAACTGCCATATCGAGCGAACGGATTGACCAATCCGCAAAATTTTGGTTGCATCTGAAAGTAGAAACTCGCCCGATTACAACGCTAGGTGTAGTTTTCCCCTAGGCCGTTCTAGTTATTCGTTTCGAGCATCAGAACTGCGAAAATTTTGAGTTTCTCAAGCGTTTCTTACCTCCAAACTGCCACATCTCGCGAACGGATTGACCAATCCGCAAAATTTCTGTTTCATCTGAATGTAGAAGCTCGCCCGATTACAACGGTATGCGCACTTTTCCCCTGGGCCGTTCTAGTTATTCGTTTCGAGCATCAGAACTGCGAAAACTTTGAGTTTCTAAAGCGTTTCTTATCTCCAAACTGCCATATCTCGGGAACGGATTGATCAATCCGCAAAATTTCTGTTGCATCTGAAAGTAGAAACGCGCCCGATTACAACGGTATCCGTACTTCTCCCCTAGGCCGTTCTAGTCATTCGTTTCGAGCATCAGAACTGCGAAAAATTTGAGTTTCTCAAGCGTTTCTTACCTCCAAACTGCCATATCTCGCGAACGGATTGACCAATCCGCAAAATTTCTGTTGCTTCTGAAAGTAGAAACTCGCCCGATTACAACGGTATGCGCACTTTTCCCCTAGGCGGTTCTAGTTATTCGTTTCGAGCATCAGAACTGCGAAAATTTTGAGTTTCTCAAGCGTTTCTTTCATCCAAACGGCCACATCTCGCGAACGGATTGACCAATCCGCATAATTTCTGTTGCATTTGAAAGTAGAAACTCGCCCGATTACAACGGTATGCGTACTTCTCCCCTAGGCCGTTCTAGTCATTCGTTTCGAGCATCAGAACTGCGAAAATTTTGAGTTTCTCAAGCGTTTCTTACCTCCAAACTGCCACATCTCGCGAACGGATTGACTAATCCGCAAAATTTCTGTTGCATCGAAAGTAGAAACTCGCCCGATTACAACGGTATGTGTAGTTTTCCCCTAGGCCGTTCCAGTTATTCGTTTCGAGAATCAGAACTGCGAAAATTTTGAGTTTCTCAAGCGTTTCTAACCTCCAAACTGCCACATCTCGCGAACGGATTGACCAATCCGCAAAATTTCTGTTGCATCTGAAAGTAGAAACTCGCCCGATTGCAACGGTATGTGTAGTTTTCCCCTAGGCCGTTCCAGTTATTCGCTTCGAGAATCAGAACTGCGAAAATTTTGAGTTTCTCAAGCGTTTCTTACATCCAAACTGCCATATCTCGCGAACGGATTGACCAATCCGCAAAATTTCTGTTGCATTTGAAAGTAGAAGCTCGCCCGATTACAACGGTATGCGCACTTTTCCCCTAGGCCGTTCTAGTTATTCGTTTCGAGCATCAGAACTGCGAAAATTTTGAGTTTCTCAAGCGTTTCTTATCTCCAAACGGCCATATCTCGCGAACGCATTGACCAATCCGCATGATTTCTGTTGCATCTGAAAGTAGAAACTCGCCCGATTACAACGGTATGCGTACTTCTCCCCTAGGCCGTTCTAGTCATTCGTTTCGAGCATCAGAACTGCGAAAATTTTGAGTTTCTCAAGCGTTTCTTAACTCCAAACTGCCATATCTCGCGAACGGACTGATCAATCCGCAAAATTTCTGTTGCATCTGAAAGTAGAAACTCGCCTGATTACAACGGTATGTGTAGTTTTCCCCTAGACCGTTCCAGTTATTCGTTTCGAGCATCAGAACTGCGAAAATTTTGAGTTTCTCAAGCGTTTCTTACATCCAAACGGCCATATCTCGCGAACGGATTGACCAATCCGCATAATTTCTGTTGCATCTGAAAGTAGAAACTCGCCCGATTACAACGGTATTCGTACTTCTCCCCTAGGCCGTTCTAGTCATTCGTTTCGAGCAACAGAACTGCGAAAATTTTGAGTTTCTCATGCGTTTCTTATCTCCAAACTGCCATATCTCGCGAACGGATTGATCAATCCGCAAAATTTCTGTTGCATCTGAAAGTAGAAACTCGCCCGATTACAACGGTATGCGTACTTCTCCCCTAGGCCGTTCTAGTCATTCGTTTCGAGCATCAGTACTGCGAAAATTTTGAGTTTCTCGAGCGTTTCTTACCTCCAAACTGCCATATCGAGCGAACGGATTGACCAATCCGCAAAATTTCGGTTGCATCTGAAAGCAGAAACTCGCCCGATTACAACGCTAGGTGTAGTTTTCCCCTAGGCCGTTCTAGTTATTCGTTTCGAGCATCAGAACTGCGAAAATTTTGAGTTTCTCAAGCGTTTCTTTCATCCAAACGGCCACATCTCGCGAACGGATTGACCAATCCGCATAATTTCTGTTGCATTTGAAAGTAGAAACTCGACTGATTACAACGGTATGCGTACTTCTCCCCTAGGCCGTTCTAGTCATTCGTTTCGAGCATCAGTACTGCGAAAATTTTGAGTTTCTCGAGCGTTTCTTACCTCCAAACTGCCATATCGAGCGAACGGATTGACCAATCCGCAAAATTTCGGTTGCATCTGAAAGTAGAAACTCGCCCGATTACAACGCTAGGTGTAGTTTTCCCCTGGGCCGTTCTAGTTATTCGTTTCGAGCATCAGAACTGCGAAAACTTTGAGTTTCTAAAGCGTTTCTTATCTCCAAACTGCCATATCTCGCGAACGGATTGATCAATCCGCAAAATTTCTGTTGCATCTGAAAGTAGAAACGCGCCCGATTACAACGGTATGCGTACTTCTCCCCTAGGCCGTTCTAGTCATTCGTTTCGAGCATCAGAACTGCGAAAAATTTGAGTTTCTCAAGCGTTTCTTACCTCCAAACTGCCATATCTCGCGAACGGATTGACCAATCTGCAAAATTTCTGTTGCTTCTGAAAGTAGAAACTCGCCCGATTACAACGGTATGCGCACTTTTCCCCTAGGCGGTTCTAGTTATTCGTTTCGAGCATCAGAACTGCGAAAATTTTGAGTTTCTCAAGCGTTTCTTTCATCCAAACGGCCACATCTCGCGAACGGATTGACCAATCCGCATAATTTCTGTTGCATTTGAAAGTAGAAACTCGCCCGATTACAACGGTATGCGTACTTCTCCCCTAGGCCGTTCTAGTCATTCGTTTCGAGCATCAGAACTGCGAAAATTTTGAGTTTCTCAAGCGTTTCTTACCTCCAAACTGCCACATCTCGCGAACGGATTGACCAATCCGCAAAATTTCTGTTGCATCTGAAAGTAGAAACTCGCCCGATTACAACGGTATGCGCACTTTTCCCCTAGGCGGTTCTTGTTATTCGTTTCGAGCATCAGAACTGCGAAAATTTTTAGTTTCTCAAGCGTTTCTTATCTCCAAACTGCCATATCTCGCGAACGGATTGATCAATCCGCAAAATTTCTGTTGCATCTGAAAGTAGAAACGCGCCCGATTACAACGGTATGCGTACTTCTCCCCTAGGCCGTTCTAGTCATTCGTTTCGAGCATCAGAACTGCGAAAACTTTGAGTTTCTCAAGCGTTTCTTACCTCCAAACTGCCATATCTCGCGAACGGATTGACCAATCCGCAAAATTTCTGTTGCTTCTGAAAGTAGAAACACGCCCGATTACAACGGTATGCGCACTTTTCCCCTTGGCGGTTCTAGTTATTCGTTTCGAGCATCAGAACTGCGAAAATTTTGAGTTTCTCAAGCGTTTCTTATCTCCAAACTGCCATATCTCGCGAACGGATTGACCAATCCGCATAATTTCTGTTGCATTTGAAAGTAGAAACTCACCCGATTACAACGGTATGCGTACTTCTCCCCTAGGCCGTTCTAGTCATTCGTTTCGAGCATCAGAACTGCGAAAATTTTGAGTTTCTCAAGCGTTTCTTACCTCTAAACTGCCACATCTCGCGAACGGATTGACCAATCCGCAAAATCTCTGTTGCATCTGAAAGTAGAAGCTCGCCCGATTACAACGGTATGCGCACTTTTCCCCTAGGCGGTTCCAGTTATTCGTTTCGAGCATCAGAACTGCGAAAATTTTGAGTTTCTCAAGCGTTTCTTACATCCAAACGGCCATATCTCGCGAACGGATTGACCAATCCGCATAATTTCTGTTGCATTTGAAAGTAGAAACTCGCCCGATTACATCGGTATGCGTACTTTTCCCCTAGGCCGTTCTAGTTATTCGTTTCGAGCACCAGAACTGCGAAAATTTTGAGTTTCTCAAGCGTTTCTTACATCCAAACGGCCATATCTCGCGAACGGATTGACCAATCCGCATAATTTCTGTTGCATTTGAAAGTAGAAACTCGCCCGATTACAACGGTATGCGTACTTCTCCCCTAGGCCGTTCTAGTCATTCGTATCGAGCATCAGAACTGCGAAAATTTTGAGTTTCTCAAGCGTTTCTTACATCCAAACTGCCACATCTCGCGAACGGATTGACCAATCCGCAAAATTTCTGTTGCATCTGAAAGTAGAAACTCGCCCGATTACAACGGTATGTGTAGTTTTCCCCTAGGCCGTTCCAGTTATTCGTTTCGAGAATCAGAACTGCGAAAATTTTGTGTTTCTCAAGCGTTTCTTACCTCCAAACTGCCATACCTCGCGAACGGATTGACCAATCCGCAAAATTTCTGTTGCATTTGAAAGTAGAAACTCGCCCGATTACAACGGCATGCGTACTTCTCCCCTAGGCCGTCCTAGTCATTCGTTTCGAGCATCAGAACTGCGAAAATTTTGAGTTTCTCAAGCGTTTCTTTCTTCAAAACTGCCATATCTCGCGAACGGATCGACCAATCCGCAAAATTTCTGTTGCATCTGAAAGTAGAAACTCGCCCGATTACATCGGTATGCGTACTTTTCCCCTAGGCCGTTCTAGTTATTCGTTTCGAGCACCAGAACTGCGAAAATTCTGAGTTTCTCAAGCGTTTCTTACCTCCAAACTGCCACAACTCGCGAACGGATTGACCAATCCGCAAAATTTCTGTTGCATCTGAAAGTAGAAACTCGCCCGATTACAACGGTATGTGTAGTTTTCCCCTAGGCCGTTCCAGTTATTCGTTTCGAGTATCAGTACTGCGAAAATTTTGAGTTTCTCAAGCGTTTCTTACCTCCAAACTGCCATATCTCGCGAACGGATTGACCAATCCGCAAAATTTCTGTTGCATTTGAAAGTAGAAACTCGCCTGATTACAACGGTATGCGCACTTTTCCCCTAGGCGGTTCTTGTTATTCGTTTCGAGCATCAGAACTGCGAAAATTTTTAGTTTCTCAAGCGTTTCTTATCTCCAAACTGCCATATCTCGCGAACGGATTGACCAATCCGCAAAATTTCTGTTGCATCTGAAAGTAGAAACGCGCCCGATTACAACGGTATGCGTACTTCTACCCTAGGCCGTTCTAGTCATTCGTTTCGAGCATCAGAACTGCGAAAACTTTGAGTTTCTCAAGCGTTTCTTACCTCCAAACTGCCATATCTCGCGAACGGATTGACCAATCCGCAAAATTTCTGTTGCTTCTGAAAGTAGAAACACGCCCGATTACAACGGTATGCGCACTTTTCCCCTTGGCGGTTCTAGTTATTCGTTTCGAGCATCAGAACTGCGAAAATTTTGAGTTTCTCAAGCGTTTCTTATCTCCAAACTGCCATATCTCGCGAACGGATTGACCAATCCGCATAATTTCTGTTGCATTTGAAAGTAGAAACTCACCCGATTACAACGGTATGCGTACTTCTCCCCTAGGCCGTTCTAGTCATTCGTTTCGAGCATCAGAACTGCGAAAATTTTGAGTTTCTCAAGCGTTTCTTACCTCTAAACTGCCACATCTCGCGAACGGATTGACCAATCCGCAAAATCTCTGTTGCATCTGAAAGTAGAAGCTCGCCCGATTACAACGGTATGCGCACTTTTCCCCTAGGCGGTTCCAGTTATTCGTTTCGAGCATCAGAACTGCGAAAATTTTGAGTTTCTCAAGCGTTTCTTACATCCAAACGGCCATATCTCGCGAACGGATTGACCAATCCGCATAATTTCTGTTGCATTTGAAAGTAGAAACTCACCCGATTACAACGGTATGCGTACTTCTCCCCTAGGCCGTTCTAGTCATTCGTTTCGAGCATCAGAACTGCGAAAATTTTGAGTTTCTCAAGCGTTTCTTACATCCAAACGGCCATATCTCGCGAACGGATTGACCAATCCGCATAATTTCTGTTGCATTTGAAAGTAGAAACTCGCCCGATTACAACGGTATGCGTACTTCTTCCCTAGGCCGTTCTAGTCATTCGTTTCGAGCATCAGAACTGCGAAAATTTTGAGTTTCTCAAGCGTTTCTTACATCCAAACTGCCACATCTCGCGAACGGATTGACCAATCCGCAAAATTTCTGTTGCATCTGAAAGTAGAAACTCGCCCGATTACAACGGTATGTGTAGTTTTCCCCTAGGCCGTTCCAGTTATTCGTTTCGAGAATCAGAACTGCGAAAATTTTGTGTTTCTCAAGCGTTTCTTACCTCCAAACTGCCATACCTCGCGAACGGATTGACCAATCCGCAAAATTTCTGTTGCATTTGAAAGTAGAAACTCGCCCGATTACAACGGCATGCGTACTTCTCCCCTAGGCCGTCCTAGTCATTCGTTTCGAGCATCAGAACTGCGAAAATTTTGAGTTTCTTAAGCGTTTCTTTCTTCAAAACTGCCATATCTCGCGAACGGATCGACCAATCCGCAAAATTTCTGTTGCATCTGAAAGTAGAAACTCGCCCGATTACATCGGTATGCGTACTTTTCCCCTAGGCCGTTCTAGTTATTCGTTTCGAGCACCAGACCTGCGAAAATTCTGAGTTTCTCAAGCGTTTCTTACCTCCAAACTGCCACATCTCGCGAACGGATTGACCAATCCGCAAAATTTCTGTTGCATCTGAAAGTAGAAACTCGCCTGATTACAACGGTATGTGTAGTTTTCCCCTAGGCCGTTCCAGTTATTCGTTTCGAGTATCAGTACTGCGAAAATTTTGAGTTTCTCAAGCGTTTCTTACCTCCAAACTGCCATATCTCGCGAACGGATTGACCAATCCGCAAAATTTCTGTTGCATTTGAAAGTAGAAACTCGCCTGATTACAACGGTATGCGCACTTTTCCCCTAGGCGGTTCTTGTTATTCGTTTCGAGCATCAGAACTGCGAAAATTTTGAGTTTCTCAAGCGTTTCTTATCTCCAAACTGCCATATCTCGCGAACGGATTGACCAATCCGCATAATTTCTGCTGCATTTGAAAGTAGAAACTCACCCGATTACAACGGTATGCGTACTTCTCCCCTAGGCCGTTCTAGTCATTCGTTTCGAGCATCAGAACTGCGAAAATTTTGAGTTTCTCAAGCGTTTCTTGCCTCTAAACTGCCACATCTCGCGAACGGATTGACCAATCCGCAAAATCTCTGTTGCATCTGAAAGTAGAAGCTCGCCCGATTACAACGGTATGCGCACTTTTCCCCTAGGCGGTTCCAGTTATTCGTTTCGAGCATCAGAACTGCGAAAATTTTGAGTTTCTCAAGCGTTTCTTACATCCAAACGGCCATATCTCGCGAACGGATTGACCAATCCGCATAATTGCTGTTGCATTTGAAAGTAGAAACTCACCCGATTACAACGGTATGCGTACTTCTCCCCTAGGCCGTTCTAGTCATTCGTTTCGAGCATCAGAACTGCGAAAATTTTGAGTTTCTCAAGCGTTTCTTACATCCAAACGGCCATATCTCGCGAACGGATTGACCAATCCGCATAATTTCTGTTGCATTTGAAAGTAGAAACTCGCCCGATTACAACGGTATGCGTACTTCTTCCCTAGGCCGTTCTAGTCATTCGTTTCGAGCATCAGAACTGCGAAAATTTTGAGTTTCTCAAGCGTTTCTTACATCCAAACTGCCACATCTCGCGAACGGATTGACCAATCTGCAAAATTTCTGTTGCATCTGAAAGTAGAAACTCGCCCGATTACAACGGTATGTGTAGTTTTCCCCTAGGCCGTTCCAGTTATTCGTTTCGAGAATCAGAACTGCGAAAATTTTGTGTTTCTCAAGCGTTTCTTACCTCCAAACTGCCACATCTCGCGAACGGATTGACCAATCCGCAAAATTTCTGTTGCATCTGAAATTAGAAACTCGCCCGATTACAACGGTATGTGTAGTTTTCCCCTAGGCCGTTCCAGTTATTCGTTTCGAGTATCAGTACTGCGAAAATTTTGAGTTTCTCAAGCGTTTCTTACCTCCAAACTGCCATATCTCGCGAACGGATTGACCAATCCGCAAAATTTCTGTTGCATTTGAAAGTAGAAACTCGCCTGATTACAACGGTATGCGCACTTTTCCCCTAGGCGGTTCTTGTTATTCGTTTCGAGCATCAGAACTGCGAAAATTTTTAGTTTCTCAAGCGTTTCTTATCTCCAAACTGCCATATCTCGCGAACGGATTGATCAATCCGCAAAATTTCTGTTGCATCTGAAAGTAGAAACGCGCCCGATTACAACGGTATGCGTACTTCTCCCCTAGGCCGTTCTAGTCATTCGTTTCGAGCATCAGAACTGCGAAAACTTTGAGTTTCTCAAGCGTTTCTTACCTCCAAACTGCCATATCTCGCGAACGGATTGACCAATCCGCAAAATTTCTGTTGCTTCTGAAAGTAGAAACTCGCCCGATTACAACGGTATGCGCACTTTTCCCCTTGGCGGTTCTAGTTATTCGTTTCGAGCATCAGAACTGCGAAAATTTTGAGTTTCTCAGGCGTTTCTTACCTCCAAACTGCCACATCTCGCGAACGGATTGACCAATCCGCAAAATTTCTGTTGCATCTGAAAGTAGAAACTCGCCCGATTACAACGGTATGTGTAGTTTTCCCCTAGGCCGTTCCAGTTATTCGTTTCGAGAATCAGAACTGCGAAAATTTTGAGTTTCTCAAGCGTTTCTTACCTCCAAACTGCCATACCTCGCGAACGGATTGACCAATCCGCAAAATTTCTGTTGCATTTGAAAGTAGAAACTCGCCCGATTACAACGGCATGCGTACTTCTCCCCTAGGCCGTCCTATTCATTCGTTTCGAGCATCTGAACTGCGAAAATTTTGAGTTTCTCAAGCGTTTCTTTCTTCCAAACTGCCATATCTCGCGAACGGATCGACCAATCCGCAAAATTTCTGTTGCATCTGAAAGTAGAAACTCGCCCGATTACATCGGTATGCGTACTTTTTCCCTAGGCCGTTCTAGTTATTCGTTTCGAGCACCAGAACTGCGAAAATTCTGAGTTTCTCAAGCGTTTCTTACCTCCAAACTGCCACATCTCGCGAACGGATTGACCAATCCGCAAAATTTCTGTTGCACCTGAAAGTAGAAACTCGACCGATTACAACGGTATGTGTAGTTTTCCCCTAGGCCGTTCCAGTTATTCGTTTCGAGTATCAGTACTGCGAAAATTTTGAGTTTCTCAAGCGTTTCTTACCTCCAAACTGCCATATCTCGCGAACGGATTGACCAATCCGCAAAATTTCTGTTGCATTTGAAAGTAGAAACTCGCCTGATTACAACGGTATGCGCACTTTTCCCCTAGGCGGTTCTTGTTATTCGTTTCGAGCATCAGAACTGCGAAAATTTTTAGTTTCTCAAGCGTTTCTTATCTCCAAACTGCCATATCTCGCGAACGGATTGATCAATCCGCAAAATTTCTGTTGCATCTGAAAGTAGAAACGCGCCCGATTACAACGGTATGCGTACTTCTCCCCTAGGCCGTTCTAGTCATTCGTTTCGAGCATCAGAACTGCGAAAACTTTGAGTTTCTCAAGCGTTTCTTACCTCCAAACTGCCATATCTCGCGAACGGATTGACCAATCCGCAAAATTTCTGTTGCTTCTGAAAGTAGAAACTCGCCCGATTACAACGGTATGCGCACTTTTCCCCTTGGTGGTTCTAGTTATTCGTTTCGAGCATCAGAACTGCGAAAATTTTGAGTTTCTCAAGCGTTTCTTATCTCCAAACTGCCATATCTCGCGAACGGATTGACCAATCCGCATAATTTCTGTTGCATTTGAAAGTAGAAACTCGCCCGATTACAACGGTATGCGTACTTCTCCACTAGGCCGTCCTAGTCATTCGTTTCGAGCATCAGAACTGCGAAAATTTTGAGTTTCTCAAGCGTTTCTTTCTTCCAAACTGCCATATCTCGCGAACGGATCGACCAATCCGCAAAATTCCTGTTGCATCTGAAAGTAGAAACTCGCCCGATTACATCGGTATGCGTACTTTTCCCCTAGGCGGTTCTAGTTATTCGTTTCGAGCACCAGAACTGCGAAAATTTTGAGTTTCTCAAGCGTTTCTTACCTCCAAACTGCCATATCTTGCGAACGGATTGACCAATCCGCAAAATTTCTGTTGCATTTGAAAGTAGAAACTCCCCCGATTACAACGGTATGCGCACTTTTCCCCTAGGCGGTTCTAGTTATTCGTTTCGAGCATCAGAACTGGGAAAATTTTTAGTTTCTCAAGCGTTTCTTACCTCCAAACTGCCATATCTCGCGAACGGATTGACCAGTCCGCAAAATTTCTGTTGCTTCTGAAAGTAGAAACTCGCCCGATTACAACGGTATTCGCACTTTTCCCCTAGGCGGTTCTAGTTATACGTTTCGAGCATCAGAACTGCGAAAATTTTGAGTTTCTCAAGCGTTTCTTACATCCAAACGGCCATATCTCGCGAACGGATTGACCAATCCGCATAATTTCTGTTGCATTTGAAAGTAGAAACTCGCCCGATTACAACGGTATGCGTACTTCTCCCCTAGGCCGTTCTAGTCATTCGTTTCGAGCATCAGAACTGCGAAAATTTTGAGTTTCTCAAGCGTTTCTTACATCCAAACTGCCACATCTCGCGAACGGATTGACCAATCCGCAAAATTTCTGTTGCATCTGAAAGTAGAAACTCGCCCGATTACAACGGTATGTGTAGTTTTCCCCTAGGCCGTTCCAGTTATTCGTTTCGAGAATCAGAACTGCGAAAATTTTGTGTTTCTCAAGCGTTTCTTACCTCCAAACTGCCATACCTCGCGAACGGATTGACCAATCCGCAAAATTTCTGTTGCATTTGAAAGTAGAAACTCGCCCGATTACAACGGCATGCGTACTTCTCCCCTAGGCCGTCCTAGTCATTCGTTTCGAGTATCAGTACTGCGAAAATTTTGAGTTTCTCAAGCGTTTCTTACCTCCAAACTGCCATATCTCGCGAACGGATTGACCAATCCGCAAAATTTCTGTTGCATTTGAAAGTAGAAACTCGCCTGATTACAACGGTATGCGCACTTTTCCCCTAGGCGGTTCTTGTTATTCGTTTCGAGCATCAGAACTGCGAAAATTTTTAGTTTCTCAAGCGTTTCTTATCTCCAAACTGCCATATCTCGCGAACGGATTGATCAATCCGCAAAATTTCTGTTGCATCTGAAAGTAGAAACGCGCCCGATTACAACGGTATGCGTACTTCTCCCCTAGGCCGTTCTAGTCATTCGTTTCGAGCATCAGAACTGCGAAAACTTTGAGTTTCTCAAGCGTTTCTTACCTCCAAACTGCCATATCTCGCGAACGGATTGACCAATCCGCAAAATTTCTGTTGCTTCTGAAAGTAGAAACTCGCCCGATTACAACGGTATGCGCACTTTTCCCCTTGGCGGTTCTAGTTATTCGTTTCGAGCATCAGAACTGCGAAAATTTTGAGTTTCTCAAGCGTTTCTTATCTCCAAACTGCCATATCTCGCGAACGGATTGACCAATCCGCATAATTTCTGTTGCATTTGAAAGTAGAAACTCACCCGATTACAACGGTATGCGTACTTCTCCCCTAGGCCGTTCTAGTCATTCGTTTCGAGCATCAGAACTGCGAAAATTTTGAGTTTCTCAAGCGTTTCTTACCTCTAAACTGCCACATCTCGCGAACGGATTGACCAATCCGCAAAATCTCTGTTGCATCTGAAAGTAGAAGCTCGCCCGATTACAACGGTATGCGCACTTTTCCCCTAGGCGGTTCCAGTTATTCGTTTCGAGCATCAGAACTGCGAAAATTTTGAGTTTCTCAAGCGTTTCTTACATCCAAACGGCCATATCTCGCGAACGGATTGACCAATCCGCATAATTTCTGTTGCATTTGAAAGTAGAAACTCACCCGATTACAACGGTATGCGTACTTCTCCCCTAGGCCGTTCTAGTCATTCGTTTCGAGCATCAGAACTGCGAAAATTTTGAGTTTCTCAGGCGTTTCTTACCTCCAAACTGCCACATATCGCGAACGGATTGACCAATCCGCAAAATTTCTGTTGCATCTGAAAGTAGAAACTCGCCCGATTACAACGGTATGTGTAGTTTTCCTCTAGGCCGTTCCAGTTATTCGTTTCGAGAATCAGAACTGCGAAAATTTTGAGTTTCTCAAGCGTTTCTTACCTCCAAACTGCCCCATCTCGCGAACGGATTGACCAATCCGCAAAATTTCTGTTGCATCTGAAAGTAGAAACTCGCCCGATTACAACGCTATGTGTAGTTTTCCCTAGGCCGTTCCAGTTATTCGTTTCGAGAATCAGAACTGCGAAAATTTTGAGTTTCTCAAGCGTTTCTTACATCCAAACTGCCATATCTCGCGAACGGATTGACCAATCCGCAAAATTTCTGTTGCATTTGAAAGTAGAAGCTCGCCCGATTACAACGGTATACGCACTTTTCCCCTGGGCCGTTCTAGTTATTCGTTTCGAGCATCAGAACTGCGAAAACTTTGAGTTTCTAAAGCGTTTCTTATCTCCAAACTGCCATATCTCGCGAACGGATTGATCAATCCGCAAAATTTCTGTTGCATCTGAAAGTAGAAACGCGCCCGATTACAACGGTATGCGTACTTCTCCCCTAGGCCGTTCTAGTCATTCGTTTCGAGCATCAGAACTTCGAAAAATTTGAGTTTCTCAAGCGTTTCTTACCTCCAAACTGCCATATCTCGCGAACGGATTGACCAATCCGCAAAATTTCTGTTGCATCTGAAAGTAGAAACTCGCCCGATTACAACGCTATGTGTAGTTTTCCCTAGGCCGTTCCAGTTATTCGTTTCGAGAATCAGAACTGCGAAAATTTTGAGTTTCTCAAGCGTTTCTTACATCCAAACTGCCATATCTCGCGAACGGATTGACCAATCCGCAAAATTTCTGTTGCATTTGAAAGTAGAAGCTCGCCCGATTACAACGGTATGCGCACTTTTCCCCTGAGCCGTTCTAGTTATTCGTTTCGAGCATCAGAACTGCGAAAACTTTGAGTCTCTAAAGCGTTTCTTATCTCCAAACTGCCATATCTCGCGAACGGATTGATCAATCCGCAAAATTTCTGTTGCATCTGAAAGTAGAAACGCGCCCGATTATAACGGTATGCGTACTTCTCCCCTAGGCCGTTCTAGTCATTCGTTTCGAGCATCAGAACTGCGAAAAATTTGAGTTTCTCAAGCGTTTCTTACCTCCAAACTGCCATATCTCGCGAACGGATTGACCAATCCGCAAAATTTCTGTTGCTTCTGAAAGTAGAAACTCGCCCGATTACAACGGTATGCGCACTTTTCCCCTAGGCGGTTCTAGTTATTCGTTTCGAGCATCAGAACTGCGAAAATTTTGAGTTTCTCAAGCGTTTCTTACATCCAAACGGCCACATCTCGCGAACGGATTGACCAATCCGCATAATTTCTGTTGCATTTGAAAGTAGAAACTCGCCCGATTACAACGGTATGCGTACTTCTCCCCTAGGCCCTTCTAGTCATTCGTTTCGAGCATCAGAACTGCGAAAATTTTGAGTTTCTCAAGCGTTTCTTACCTCCAAACTGCCACATCTCGCGAACGGATTGACCAATCCGCAAAATTTCTGTTGCATCTGAAAGTAGAAACTCGCCCGATTACAACGGTATGTGTAGTTTTCCCCTAGGCCGTTCCAGTTATTCGTTTCGAGAATCAGAACTGCGAAAATTTTGAGTTTCTCAAGCGTTTCTTACCTCCAAACTGCCACATCTCGCGAACGGATTGACCAATCCGCAAAATTTCTGTTGCATCTGAAAGTAGAAACTCGCCCAATTACAACGGTAGGTGTAGTTTTCCCCTAGGCCGTTCCAGTTATTCGTTTCGAGCATCAGAACTGCGAAAATTTTGAGTTTCTCAAGCGTTTCTTACCTCCAAACTGCCATATCTCGCGAACGGATTGACCAATCCGGAAAATTTCTGTTGCTTCTGAAAGTAGAAACTCGCCCGATTACAACGGTTTGCGCACTTTTCCCCTAGGCCGTTCTAGTTATTCGTTTCGAGCATCAGAACTGCGAAAATTTGAGTTCCTCATGCGTTTCTTACCTCCAAACTGCCATATCTCGCGAACGGAATGACCAATCCGCATAATTTCTGTTGCTTCTGAAAGTCGAAACTCGCCCGATTACAACGGTATGCGTACTTCTCCCCTAGGCCGTCCTAGTCATTCGTTTCGAACATCAGAACTGCGAAAATTTTGAGTTTCTCAAGCGTTTCTTACTTCCAAACTGCCATATCTCGCGAACGGATCGACCAATCCGCAAAATTTCTGTTGCATCTGAAAGTAGAAACTCGCCCGATTACATCGGTATGCGTACTTTTCCCCTAGGCCGTTCTAGTTATTCGTTTCGAGCACCAGAACTGCGAAAATTTTGAGTTTCTCAAGCGTTTCTTACCTCCAAACTGCCGCATCTCGCGAACGGATTGACCAATCCGCAAAATTTCTGTTGCATCTGAAAGTAGAAACTCGCCCGATTACAACGGTATGTGTAGTTTTCCCCTAGGCCGTTCCAGTTATTCGTTTCGAGTATCAGTACTGCGAAAATTTTGAGTTTCTCAAGCGTTTCTTACCTCCAAACTGCCATATCTTGCGAACGGATTGACCAATCCGCAAAATTTCTGTTGCATTTGAAAGTAGAAACTCGTCCGATTACAACGGTATGCGCACTTTTCCCCTAGGCGGTTCTAGTTATTCGTTTCGAGCATCAGAACTGGGAAAATTTTTAGTTTCTCAAGCGTTTCTTACCTCCAAACTGCCATATCTCGCGAACAGATTGACCAATCCGCAAAATTTCTGTTGCATCTGAAAGTAGAAACTCGCCCGATTACAACGGTATGCGTACTTTTCCCCTAGGCCGTTCTAGTTATTCGTTTCGAGCATCAGAACTGCGAAAATTTTGAGTTTCTCAAGCGTTTCTTACATCCAAACGGCCATATCTCGCGAACGGATTGACCAATCCGCATAATTTCTGTTGCATCTGAAAGTAGAAACTCGCCCGATTACAACGGTATGCGTACTTCTCCCCTAGGCCGTTCTAGTCATTCGTTTCGAGCATCAGAACTGCGAAAATTTTGAGTTTCTCGAGCGTTTCTTACCTCCAAACTGCCATATCGAGCGAACGGATTGACCAATCCGCAAAATTTCTGTTGCTTCTGAAAGAAGAAACTCGCCCGATTACAACGGTATGTGTAGTTTTCCCCTAGGCCGTTCTAGTCATTCGTTTCGAGCATCAGAACTGCGAAAATTTTGAGTTTCTCAAGCGTTTCTTACATCCAAACGGCCATATCTCGCGAACGGATTGACCAATCCGCATAATTTCTGTTGCATTTGAAAGTAGACACTCGCCCGATTACATCGGTATGCGTACTTCTCCCCTAGGCCGTCCTAGTCATTCGTTTCGAGCATCAGAACTGCGAAAATTTTGAGTTTCTCAAGCGTTTCTTTCTTCCAAACTGCCATATCTCGCGAACGGATCGACCAATCCGCAAAATTTCTGTTACATTTGAAAGTAGAAACTCGCCCGATTACAACGGTATGTGTAGTTTTCCCCTAGGCCGTTCCAGTTATTCGTTTCGAGTATCAGTACTGCGAAAATTTTGAGTTTCTCAAGCGTTTCTTACTTCCAAACTGCCATATCTCGCGAACGGATCGACCAATCCGCAAAATTCCTGTTGCATCTGAAAGTAGAAACTCGCCCGATTACATCGGTATGCGTACTTTTCCCCTAGGCCGTTCTAGTCATTCGTTTCGAGCATCAGAACTGCGAAAATTTTGAGTTTCTCAAGCGTTTCTTACCTCCAAACTGCCACATCTCGCGAACGGATTGACCAATCCGCAAAATTTCTGTTGCATCTGAAAGTAGAAACTCGCCCGATTACAACGGTATGTGTAGTTTTCCCCTAGGCCGTTCCAGTTATTCGTTTCGAGAATCAGAACTGCGAAAATTTTGTGTTTCTCAAGCGTTTCTTACATCCAAACTGCCATACCTCGCGAACGGATTGACCAATCCGCAAAATTTCTGTTGCATTTGAAAGTAGAAACTCGCCCGATTACAACGGCATGCGTACTTCTCCCCTAGGCCGTTCTAGTCATTCGTTTCGAGCATCAGAACTGCGAAAATTTTGAGTTTCTCAAGCGTTTCTTTCTTCCAAACTGCCATATCTCGCGAACGGATCGACCAATCCGCAAAATTTCTGTTGCATCTGAAAGTAGAAACTCGCCCGATTACATCGGTATGCGTACTTTTCCCCTAGGCCGTTCTAGTTATTCGTTTCGAGCACCAGAACTGCGAAAATTCTGAGTTTCTCAAGCGTTTCTTACCTCCAAACTGCCACATCTCGCGAACGGATTGACCAATCCGCAAAATTTCTGTTGCATCTGAAAGTAGAAACTCGCCCGATTACAACGGAATGCGTACTTCTCCCCTAGGCCGTTCTAGTCATTCGTTTCGAGCATCAGAACTGCGAAAATTTTGAGTTTCTCAAGCGTTTCTTATCTCCAAACTGCCATATCTCGCGAACGGATTGATCAATCCGCAAAATTTCTGTTGCATCTGAAAGTAGAAACGCGCCCGATTACAACGGTATGCGTACTTTTCCCCTAGGCCGTTCTAGTTATTCGTTTCGAGCATCAGAACTGCGAAAATTTTGAGTTTCTCAAGCGTTTCTTACATCCAAACGGCCATATCTCGCGAACGGATGGACCAATCCGCATAATTTCTGTTGCATCTGAAAGTAGAAACTCGCCCGATTACATCGGTATGCGTACTTCTCCCCTAGGCCGTTCTAGTCATTCGTTTCGAGCATCAGAACTGCGAAAATTTTGAGTTTCTCGAGCGTTTCTTACCTCCAAACTGCCATATCGAGCGAACGGATTGACCAATCCGCAAAATTTCTGTTGCATCTGAAAGTAGAAACTCGCCCGATTACAACGGTAAGCGTACTTCTCCCCTAGGCCGTCCTAGTCATTCGTTTCGAGCATCAGAACTGCCAAAATTTTGAGTTTCTCAAGCGTTTCTTACTTCCAAACTGCCATATCTCGCGAACGGATCGACCAATCCGCAAAATTTCTGTTGCATCTGAAAGTAGAAACTGGCCCGATTACATCGGTATGCGTACTTCTCCCCTAGGCCGTCCTAGTCATTCGTTTCGAGCATCAGAACTGCGAAAATTTTGAGTTTCTCAAGCGTTTCTTTCTTCCAAACTGCCATATCTCGCGAACGGATCGACCAATCCGCAAAATTTCTGTTACATCTGAAAGTAGAAACTCGCCCGATTGCAACGGTATGTGTAGTTTTCCCCTAGGCCGTTCCAGTTATTCGTTTCGAGTATCAGTACTGCGAAAATTTTGAGTTTCTCAAGCGTTTCTTACTTCCAAACTGCCATATCTCGCGAACGGATTGACCAATCCGCAAAATTTCTGTTGCATTTGAAAGTAGAAACTCGCCCGATTACAACGGTATGCGCACTTTTCCCCTAGGCGGTTCTAGTTATTCGTTTCGAGCATCAGAACTGCGAAAATTTTTAGTTTCTCAAGCGTTTCTTACCTCCAAACTGCCATATCTCGCGAACGGATTGACCAATCCGCAAAATTTCTGTTGCTTCTGAAAGTAGAAACTCGCCCGATTACAACGGCATGCGTACTTCTCCCCTAGGCCGTCCTAGTCATTCGTTTCGAGCATCAGAACTGGGAAAATTTTGAGTTTCTCAAGCGTTTCTTTCTTCCAAACTGCCATATCTCGCGAACGGATCGACCAATCCGCAAAATTTCTGTTACATCTGAAAGTAGAAACTCGCCCGATTACAACGGTATGTGTAGTTTTCCCCTAGGCCGTTCTAGTTATTCGTTTCGAGCACCAGAACTGCGAAAATTTTGAGTTTCTCAAGCGTTTCTTACCTCCAAACTGCCACATCTCGCGAACGGATTGACCAATACGCAAAATTTCTGTTGCATCTGAAAGTAGAAACTCGCCCGATTACAACGGTGTGTGTAGTTTTCCCCTAGGCCGTTCCAGTTATTCGTTTCGAGTATCAGTACTGCCAAAATTTTGAGTTTCTCAAGCGTTTCTTACCTCCAAACTGCCATATCTCGCGAACGGATTGACCAATCCGCAAAATTTCTGTTGCATTTGAAAGTAGAAACTCGCCCGATTACAACGGTATGCGCACTTTTCCCCTAGGCGGTTCTAGTTATTCGTTTCGAGCATCAGAACTGCGAAAATTTTTAGTTTCTCAAGCGTTTCTTACCTCCAAACTGCCATATCTCGCGAACGGATTGACCAATCCGCAAAATTTCTGTTGCTTCTGAAAGAAGAAACTCGCCCGATTACAACGGTATGTGTAGTTTTCCCCTAGGCCGTTCTAGTCATTCGTTTCGAGCATCAGAACTGCGAAAATTTTGAGTTCCTCAAGCGTTTCTTACATCCAAACGGCCATATCTCGCGAACGGATTGACCAGTCCGCATAATTTCTGTTGCATTTGAAAGTAGAAACTCGCCCGATTACAACGGTATGCGTACTTCTCCCCTAGGCCGTTCTAGTCATTCGTTTCGAGCATCAGAACTGCGAAAATTTTGAGTTTCTCGAGCGTTTCTTACCTCCAAACTGCCATATCGAGCGAACGGATTGACCAATCCGCAAAATTTCTGTTGCATCTGAAAGTAGAAACTCGCCCGATTACAACGGTAAGCGTACTTCTCCCCTAGGCCGTCCTAGTCATTCGTTTCGAGCATCAGAACTGCCAAAATTTTGAGTTTCTCAAGCGTTTCTTACTTCCAAACTGCCATATCTCGCGAACGGATCGACCAATCCGCAAAATTTCTGTTGCATCTGAAAGTAGAAACTCGCCCGATTACATCGGTATGCGTACTTCTCCCCTAGGCCGTCCTAGTCATTCGTTTCGAGCATCAGAACTGCGAAAATTTTGAGTTTCTCAAGCGTTTCTTTCTTCCAAACTGCCATATCTCGCGAACGGATCGACCAATCCGCAAAATTTCTGTTGCATCTGAAAGTAGAAACTCGCCCGATTACAACGGTAAGCGTACTTCTCCCCTAGGCCGTTCTAGTCATTCGTTTCGAGCATCAGAACTGCCAAAATTTTGAGTTTCTCAAGCGTTTCTTACTTCCAAACTGCCATATCTCGCGAACGGATCGACCAATCCGCAAAATTTCTGTTGCATCTGAAAGTAGAAACTCGCCCGATTACATCGGTATGCGTACTTCTCCCCTAGGCCGTCCTAGTCATTCGTTTCGAGCATCAGAACTGCGAAAATTTTGAGTTTCTCAAGCGTTTCTTTCTTCCAAACTGCCATATCTCGCGAACGGATCGACCAATCCGCAAAATTTCTGTTACATCTGAAAGTAGAAACTCGCCCGATTACAACGGTATGTGTAGTTTTCCCCTAGGCCGTTCCAGTTATTCGTTTCGAGTACCAGTACTGCGAAAATTTTGAGTTTCTCAAGCGTTTCTTACTTCCAAACGGCCATATCTCGCGAACGGATTGACCAATCCGCAAAATTTCTGTTGCATTTGAAAGTAGAAACTCGCCCGATTACAACGGTATGCGCACTTTTCCCCTAGGCGGTTCTAGTTATTCGTTTCGAGCATCAGAACTGCGAAAATTTTTAGTTTCTCAAGCGTTTCTTACCTCCAAACTGCCATATCTCGCGAACGGATTGACCAATCCGCAAAATTTCTGTTGCTTCTGAAAGTAGAAACTCGCCCGATTACAACGGCATGCGTACTTCTCCCCTAGGCCGTCCTAGTCATTCGTTTCGAGCATCAGAACTGCGAAAATTTTGAGTTTCTCAAGCGTTTCTTTCTTCCAAACTGCCATATCTCGCGAACGGATCGACCAATCCGCAAAATTTCTGTTACATCTGAAAGTAGAAACTCGCCGATTACAGCGGTATGTGTAGTTTTCCCCTAGGCCGTTCTAGTTATTCGTTTCGAGCACCAGAACTGCGAAAATTTTGAGTTTCTCAAGCGTTTCTTACCTCCAAACTGCCACATCTCGCGAACGGATTGACCAATCCGCAAAATTTCTGTTGCATCTGAAAGTAGAAACTCGCCCGATTACAACGGTGTGCGTAGTTTTCCCCTAGGCCGTTCCAGTTATTCGTTTCGAGTATCAGTACTGCCAAAATTTTGAGTTTCTCAAGCGTTTCTTACCTCCAAACTGCCATATCTCGCGAACGGATTGACCAATCCGCAAAATTTCTGTTGCATTTGAAAGTAGAAGCTCGCCCGATTACAACGGTATGCGCACTTTTCCCCTAGGCGGTTCTAGTTATTCGTTTCGAGCATCAGAACTGCGAAAATTTTTAGTTTCTCAAGCGTCTCTTACCTCCAAACTGCCATATCTCGCGAACGGATTGACCAATCCGCAAAATTTCTGTTGCTTCTGAAAGAAGAAACTCGCCCGATTACAACGGTATGTGTAGTTTTCCCCTAGGCCGTTCTAGTCATTCGTTTCGAGCATCAGAACTGCGAAAATTTTGAGTTTCTCAAGCGTTTCTTACATCCAAACGGCCATATCTCGCGAACGGATTGACCAGTCCGCATAATTTCTGTTGCATTTGAAAGTAGAAACTCGCCCGATTACAACGGTATGCGTACTTCTCCCCTAGGCCGTTCTAGTCATTCGTTTCGAGCATCAGAACTGCGAAAATTTTGAGTTTCTCAAGCGTTTCTTACCTCCAAACTGCCACATCTCGCGAACGGATTGACCAATCCGCAAAATTTCTGTTGCTTCTGAAAGAAGAAACTCGCCCGATTACAACGGTATGTGTAGTTTTCCCCTAGGCCGTTCTAGTCATTCGTTTCGAGCATCAGAACTGCGAAAATTTTGAGTTTCTCAAGCGTTTCTTACATCCAAACGGCCATATCTCGCGAACGGATTGACCAGTCCGCATAATTTCTGTTGCATTTGAAAGTAGAAACTCGCCCGATTACAACGGTATGCGTACTTCTCCCCTAGGCCGTTCTAGTCATTCGTTTCGAGCATCAGAACTGCGAAAATTTTGAGTTTCTCGAGCGTTTCTTACCTCCAAACTGCCATATCGAGCGAACGGATTGACCAATCCGCAAAATTTCTGTTGCATCTGAAAGTAGAAACTCGCCCGATTACAACGGTAAGCGTACTTCTCCCCTAGGCCGTCCTAGTCATTCGTTTCGAGCATCAGAACTGCCAAAATTTTGAGTTTCTCAAGCGTTTCTTACTTCCAAACTGCCATATCTCGCGAACGGATCGACCAATCCGCAAAATTTCTGTTGCATCTGAAAGTAGAAACTCGCCCGATTACATCGGTATGCGTACTTCTCCCCTAGGCCGTCCTAGTCATTCGTTTCGAGCATCAGAACTGCGAAAATTTTGAGTTTCTCAAGCGTTTCTTTCTTCCAAACTGCCATATCTCGCGAACGGATCGACCAATCCGCAAAATTTCTGTTACATCTGAAAGTAGAAACTCGCCCGATTACAACGGTATGTGTAGTTTTCCCCTAGGCCGTTCCAGTTATTCGTTTCGAGTACCAGTACTGCGAAAATTTTGAGTTTCTCAAGCGTTTCTTACTTCCAAACTGCCATATCTCGCGAACGGATTGACCAATCCGCAATATTTCTGTTGCATTTGAAAGTAGAAACTCGCCCGATTACAACGGTATGCGCACTTTTCCCCTAGGCGGTTCTAGTTATTCGTTTCGAGCATCAGAACTGCGAAAATTTTTAGTTTCTCAAGCGTTTCTTACCTCCAAACTGCCATATCTCGCGAACGGATTGACCAATCCGCAAAATTTCTGTTTCTTCTGAAAGTAGAAACTCGCCCGATTACAACGGCATGCGTACTTCTCCCCTAGGCCGTCCTAGTCATTCGTTTCGAGCATCAGAACTGCGAAAATTTTGAGTTTCTCAAGCGTTTCTTTCTTCCAAACTGCCATATCTCGCGAACGGATCGACCAATCCGCAAAATTTCTGTTACATCTGAAAGTAGAAACTCGCCCGATTACAACGGTATGTGTAGTTTTCCCCTAGGCCGTTCTAGTTATTCGTTTCGAGCACCAGAACTGCGAAAATTTTGAGTTTCTCAAGCGTTTCTTACCTCCAAACTGCCATATCTCGCGAACGGATTGACCAATCCGCAAAATTTCTGTTGCATTTGAAAGTAGAAGCTCGCCCGATTACAACGGTATGCGCACTTTTCCCCTAGGCGGTTCTAGTTATTCGTTTCGAGCATCAGAACTGCGAAAATTTTGAGTTTCTCAAGCGTTTCTTACCTCCAAACTGCCACATCTCGCGAACGGATTGACCAATCCGCAAAATTTCTGTTGCTTCTGAAAGAAGAAACTCGCCCGATTACAACGGTATGTGTAGTTTTCCCCTAGGCCGTTCTAGTCATTCGTTTCGAGCATCAGAACTGCGAAAATTTTGAGTTTCTCAAGCGTTTCTTACATCCAAACGGCCATATCTCGCGAACGGATTGACCAGTCCGCATAATTTCTGTTGCATTTGAAAGTAGAAACTCGCCCGATTACAACGGTATGCGTACTTCTCCCCTAGGCCGTTCTAGTCATTCGTTTCGAGCATCAGAACTGCGAAAATTTTGAGTTTCTCAAGCGTTTCTTACCTCCAAACTGCCACATCTCGCGAACGGATTGACCAATCCGCAAAATTTCTGTTGCTTCTGAAAGAAGAAACTCGCCCGATTACAACGGTATGTGTAGTTTTCCCCTAGGCCGTTCTAGTCATTCGTTTCGAGCATCAGAACTGCGAAAATTTTGAGTTTCTCAAGCGTTTCTTACATCCAAACGGCCATATCTCGCGAACGGATTGACCAGTCCGCATAATTTCTGTTGCATTTGAAAGTAGAAACTCGCCCGATTACAACGGTATGCGTACTTCTCCCCTAGGCCGTTCTAGTCATTCGTTTCGAGCATCAGAACTGCGAAAATTTTGAGTTTCTCGAGCGTTTCTTACCTCCAAACTGCCATATCGAGCGAACGGATTGACCAATCCGCAAAATTTCTGTTGCATCTGAAAGTAGAAACTCGCCCGATTACAACGGTAAGCGTACTTATCCCCTAGGCCGTCCTAGTCATTCGTTTCGAGCATCAGAACTGCCAAAATTTTGAGTTTCTCAAGCGTTTCTTACTTCCAAACTGCCATATCTCGCGAACGGATCGACCAATCCGCAAAATTTCTGTTGCATCTGAAAGTAGAAACTCGCCCGATTACATCGGTATGCGTACTTCTCCCCTAGGCCGTCCTAGTCATTCGTTTCGAGCATCAGAACTGCGAAAATTTTGAGTTTCTCAAGCGTTTCTTTCTTCCAAACTGCCATATCTCGCGAACGGATCGACCAATCCGCAAAATTTCTGTTACATCTGAAAGTAGAAACTCGCCCGATTACAACGGTATGTGTAGTTTTCCCCTAGACCGTTCCAGTTATTCGTTTCGAGTACCAGTACTGCGAAAATTTTGAGTTTCTCAAGCGTTTCTTACTTCCAAACTGCCATATCTCGCGAACGGATTGACCAATCCGCAATATTTCTGTTGCATTTGAAAGTAGAAACTCGCCCGATTACAACGGTATGCGCACTTTTCCCCTAGGCGGTTCTAGTTATTCGTTTCGAGCATCAGAACTGCGAAAATTTTTAGTTTCTCAAGCGTTTCTTACCTCCAAACTGCCATATCTCGCGAACGGATTGACCAATCCGCAAAATTTCTGTTTCTTCTGAAAGTAGAAACTCGCCCGATTACAACGGCATGCGTACTTCTCCCCTAGGCCGTCCTAGTCATTCGTTTCGAGCATCAGAACTGCGAAAATTTTGAGTTTCTCAAGCGTTTCTTTCTTCCAAACTGCCATATCTCGCGAACGGATCGACCAATCCGCAAAATTTCTGTTACATCTGAAAGTAGAAACTCGCCCGATTACAACGGTATGTGTAGTTTTCCCCTAGGCCGTTCTAGTTATTCGTTTCGAGCACCAGAACTGCGAAAATTTTGAGTTTCTCAAGCGTTTCTTACCTCCAAACTGCCATATCTCGCGAACGGATTGACCAATCCGCAAAATTTCTGTTGCATTTGAAAGTAGAAGCTCGCCCGATTACAACGGTATGCGCACTTTTCCCCTAGGCGGTTCTAGTTATTCGTTTCGAGCATCAGAACTGCGAAAATTTTGAGTTTCTCAAGCGTTTCTTACCTCCAAACTGCCACATCTCGCGAACGGATTGACCAATCCGCAAAATTTCTGTTGCTTCTGAAAGAAGAAACTCGCCCGATTACAACGGTATGTGTAGTTTTCCCCTAGGCCGTTCTAGTCATTCGTTTCGAGCATCAGAACTGCGAAAATTTTGAGTTTCTCAAGCGTTTCTTACATCCAAACGGCCATATCTCGCGAACGGATTGACCAATCCGCACAATTTCTGTTGCATTTGAAAGTAGAAACTCGCCCGATTACAACGGTATGCGTACTTCTCCCCTAGGCCGTTCTAGTCATTCGTTTCGAGCATCAGAACTGCGAAAATTTTGAGTTTCTCAAGCGTTTCTTACCTCCAAACTGCCACATCTCGCGAACGGATTGACCAATCCGCAAAATTTCTGTTGCATCTGAAAGTAGAAACTCGCCCGATTACAACGGTATGTGTAGTTTTCCCCTAGGCCGTTCCAGTTATTCGTTTCGAGAATCAGAACTGCGAAAATTTTGTGTTTCTCAAGCGTTTCTTACCTCCAAACTGCCATACCTCGCGAACGGATTGACCAATCCGCAAAATTTCTGTTGCATTTGAAAGTAGAAACTCGCCCGATTACAACGGCATGCGTACTTCTCCCCTAGGCCGTTCTAGTCATTCGTTTCGAGCATCAGAACTGCGAAAATTTTGAGTTTCTCAAGCGTTTCTTTCTTCCAAACTGCCATATCTCGCGAACGGATCGACCAATCCGCAAAATTTCTGTTGCATCTGAAAGTAGAAACTCGCCCGATTACATCGGTATGCGTACTTTTCCCCTAGGCCGTTCTAGTTATTCGTTTCGAGCACCAGAACTGCGAAAATTCTGAGTTTCTCAAGCGTTTCTTACCTCCAAACTGCCACATCTCGCGAACGGATTGACCAATCCGCAAAATTTCTGTTGCATCTGAAAGTAGAAACTCGCCCGATTACAACGGTATGTGTAGTTTTCCCCTAGGCCGTTCCAGTTATTCGTTTCGAGTATCAGTACTGCCAAAATGTTGAGTTTCTCAAGCGTTTCTTACCTCCAAACTGCCATATCTCGCGAACGGATTGACCAATCCGCAAAATTACTGTTGCATTTGAAAGTAGAAACTCGCCCGATTACAACGGTATGCGCACTTTTCCCCTAGGCGGTTCTTGTTATTCGTTTCGAGCATCAGAACTGCGAAAATTTTTAGTTTCTCCAGCGTTTCTTACCTCCAAACTGCCATATCTCGCGAACGGATTGACCAATCCGCAAAATTTCTGTTGCTTCTGAAAGAAGAAACTCGCCCGATTACAACGGTATGTGTAGTTTTCCCCTAGGCCGTTCTAGTCATTCGTTTCGAGCATCAGAACTGCGAAAATTTTGAGTTTCTCAAGCGTTTCTTATCCCCAAACTGCCATATCTCGCGAACGGATTGATCAATCCGCAAAATTTCTGTTGCATCTGAAAGTAGAAACGCGCCCGATTACAACGGTATGCGTACTTCTCGCCTAGGCCGTTCTAGTCATTCGTTTCGAGCATCAGAACTGCGAAAACTTTGAGTTTCTCAAGCGTTTCTTACCTCCAAACTGCCATATCTCGCGAACGGATTGACCAATCCGCAAAATTTCTATTGCATTTGAAAGTAGAAGCTCGCGCGATTACAACGGCATGCGCACTTTTCCCCTGGGTCGTTCTAGTTATTCGTTTCGAGCATCAGAACTGCGAAAACTTTGAGTTTCTAAAGCGTTTCTTATCTCCAAACTGCCATATCTCGCGAACGGATTGATCAATCCGCAAAATTTCTGTTGCATCTGAAAGTAGAAACGCGCCCGATTACAACGGTATGCGTACTTCTCCCCTAGGCCGTTCTAGTCATTCGTTTCGAGCATCAGAACTGCGAAAAATTTGAGTTTCTCAAGCGTTTCTTACCTCCAAACTGCCATATCTCGCGAACGGATTGACCAATCCGCAAAATTTCTGTTGCTTCTGAAAGTAGAAACTCGCCCGATTACAACGGTATGCGCACTTTTCCCCTAGGCGGTTCTAGTTATTCGTTTCGAGCATCAGAACTGCGAAAATTTTGTGTTTCTCAAGCGTTTCTTACATCCAAACGGCCACATCTCGCGAACGGATTGACCAATCCGCATAATTTCTATTGCATTTGAAGGTAGAAACTCGCCCGATTACAACGGTATGCGTACTTCTCCCATAGGCCGTTCTAGTCATTCGTTTCGAGCATCAGAACTGCGAAAATTTTGAGTTTCTCAAGCGTTTCTTACCTCCAAACTGCCACATCTCGCGAACGGATTGACCAATCCGCAAAATTTCTGTTGCATCTGAAAGTAGAAACTCGCCCGATTACAACGGTATGCGCACTTTTCCCCTGGGCCGTTCTAGTTATTCGTTTCGAGCATCAGAACTGCGAAAACTTTGAGTTTCTAAAGCGTTTCTTACATCCAAACGGCCATATCTCGCGAACGGATTGATCAATCCGCAAAATTTCTGTTGCATCTGAAAGTAGAAACGCGCCCGATTACAACGGTATGCGTACTTCTCCCCTAGGCCGTTCTAGTCATTCGTTTCGAGCATCAGAACTGCGAAAATTTTGAGTTTCTCAGGCGTTTCTTACCTCCAAACTGCCACATCTCGCGAACGGATTGACCAATCCGCAAAATTTCTGTTGCATCTGAAAGTAGAAACTCGCCCGATTACAACGGTATGCGTACTTCTCCCCTAGGCCGTTCTAGTCATTCCTTTCGAGCATCAGAACTGCGAAAAATTTGAGTTTCTCAAGCGTTTCTTACCTCCAAACTGCCATATCTCGCGAACGGATTGACCAATCCGCAAAATTTCTGTTGCATCTGAAAGTAGAAACTCGCCCGATTACAACGGTAGGTGTAGTTTTCCCTTAGGCCGTTCTAGTTCATCGTTTCGAGCATCAGAACTGCGAAAATTTTGAGTTCCTCAAGCGTTTCTTACCTCCAAACTGCCATATCTAGCGAACGGATTGACCAATCCGCATAATTTCTTTTGCATCTGAAAGTAGAAACTCGCCCGATTACAACGGTATGCGTACTTCTCCCCTAGGCCGTTCTAGTCATTCGTTTCGAGCATCAGAACTGTGAAAATTTTGAGTTTCTCAAGCGTTTCTTACCTCCAAACTACCACATCTCGCGAACGGATTGACCAATCCGCAAAATTTCTGTTGCATCTGAAAGTAGAAACTCGCCCGATTACAACGGTATGTGTAGTTTTCCCCTAGGCCGTTCCAGTTATTCGTTTCGAGAATCAGAACTGCGAAAATTTTGAGTTTCTCAAGCGTTTCTTACCTCCAAACTGCCACATCTCGCGAACGGATTGACCAATCCGCAAAATTTCTGTTGCATCTGAAAGTAGAAGCTCGCCCGATTACAACGGTATGCGCACTTTTCCCCTAGGCGGTTCTAGTTATTCGTTTCGAGCATCAGAACTGCGAAAATTTTGAGTTTCTCAAGCGTTTCTTACATCCAAACGGCCATATCTCGCGAACGGATTGATCAATCCGCAAAATTTCTGTTGCATCTGAAAGTAGAAACGCGCCCGATTACAACGGTATGCGTACTTCTCCCCTAGGCCGTTCTAGTCATTCGTTTCGAGCATCAGAACTGCGAAAATTTTGAGTTTCTCAGGCGTTTCTTACCTCCAAACTGCCACATCTCGCGAACGGATTGACCAATCCGCAAAATTTCTGTTGCATCTGAAAGTAGAAACTCGCCCGATTACAACGGTATGTGTAGTTTTCCCCTAGGCCGTTCCAGTTATTCGTTTCGAGAATCAGAACTGCGAAAATTTTGAGTTTCTCAAGCGTTTCTTACCTCCAAACTGCCCCATCTCGCGAACGGATAGACCAATCCGCAAAATTTCTGTTGCATCTGAAAGTAGAAACTCGCCCGATTACAACGCTATGTGTAGTTTTCCCCTAGGCCGTTCCAGTTATTCGTTTCGAGAATCAGAACTGCGAAAATTTTGAGTTTCTCAAGCGTTTCTTACATCCAAACTGCCATATCTCGCGAACGGATTGACCAATCCGCAAAATTTCTGTTGCATTTGAAAGTAGAAGCTCGCCCGATTACAACGGTATGCGCTCTTTTCCCCTGGGCCGTTCTAGTTATTCGTTTCGAGCATCAGAACTGCGAAAACTTTGAGTTTCTAAAGCGTTTCTTATCTCCAAACTGCCATATCTCGCGAACGGATTGATCAATCCGCAAAATTTCTGTTGCTTCTGAAACTAGAAACTCGCCCGATTACAACGGTATGTGTAGTTTTCCCCTAGGCCGTTCTGGTCATTCGTTTCGAGCATCAGAACTGCGAAAATTTTGAGTTTCTCAAGCGTTTCTTACCTCCAAACTGCCCCATCTCGCGAACGGATAGACCAATCCGCAAAATTTCTGTTGCATCTGAAAGTAGAAACTCGCCCGATTACAACGCTATGTGTAGTTTTCCCCTAGGCCGTTCCAGTTATTCGTTTCGAGAATCAGAACTGCGAAAATTTTGAGTTTCTCAAGCGTTTCTTACATCCAAACTGCCATATCTCGCGAACGGATTGACCAATCCGCAAAATTTCTGTTGCATTTGAAAGTAGAAGCTCGCCCGATTACAACGGTATGCGCACTTTTCCCCTGGGCCGTTCCAGTTATTCGTTTCGAGTATCAGTACTGCGAAAATTTTGAGTTTCTCAAGCGTTTCTTTCTTCCAAACTGCCATATCTCGCGAACGGATCGACCAATCCGCAAAATTTCTGTTACATCTGAAAGTAGAAACTCGCCGATTACAGCGGTATGTGTAGTTTTCCCCTAGGCCGTTCTAGTTATTCGTTTCGAGCACCAGAACTGCGAAAATTTTGAGTTTCTCAAGCGTTTCTTACCTCCAAACTGCCACATCTCGCGAACGGATTGACCAATCCGCAAAATTTCTGTTGCATCTGAAAGTAGAAACTCGCCCGATTACAACGGTGTGCGTAGTTTTCCCCTAGGCCGTTCCAGTTATTCGTTTCGAGTATCAGTACTGCCAAAATTTTGAGTTTCTCAAGCGTTTCTTACCTCCAAACTGCCATATCTCGCGAACGGATTGACCAATCCGCAAAATTTCTGTTGCATTTGAAAGTAGAAGCTCGCCCGATTACAACGGTATGCGCACTTTTCCCCTAGGCGGTTCTAGTTATTCGTTTCGAGCATCAGAACTGCGAAAATTTTTAGTTTCTCAAGCGTCTCTTACCTCCAAACTGCCATATCTCGCGAACGGATTGACCAATCCGCAAAATTTCTGTTGCTTCTGAAAGAAGAAACTCGCCCGATTACAACGGTATGTGTAGTTTTCCCCTAGGCCGTTCTAGTCATTCGTTTCGAGCATCAGAACTGCGAAAATTTTGAGTTTCTCAAGCGTTTCTTACATCCAAACGGCCATATCTCGCGAACGGATTGACCAGTCCGCATAATTTCTGTTGCATTTGAAAGTAGAAACTCGCCCGATTACAACGGTATGCGTACTTCTCCCCTAGGCCGTTCTAGTCATTCGTTTCGAGCATCAGAACTGCGAAAATTTTGAGTTTCTCAAGCGTTTCTTACCTCCAAACTGCCACATCTCGCGAACGGATTGACCAATCCGCAAAATTTCTGTTGCTTCTGAAAGAAGAAACTCGCCCGATTACAACGGTATGTGTAGTTTTCCCCTAGGCCGTTCTAGTCATTCGTTTCGAGCATCAGAACTGCGAAAATTTTGAGTTTCTCAAGCGTTTCTTACATCCAAACGGCCATATCTCGCGAACGGATTGACCAGTCCGCATAATTTCTGTTGCATTTGAAAGTAGAAACTCGCCCGATTACAACGGTATGCGTACTTCTCCCCTAGGCCGTTCTAGTCATTCGTTTCGAGCATCAGAACTGCGAAAATTTTGAGTTTCTCGAGCGTTTCTTACCTCCAAACTGCCATATCTCGCGAACGGATTGACCAATCCGCAAAATTTCTGTTTCTTCTGAAAGTAGAAACTCGCCCGATTACAACGGCATGCGTACTTCTCCCCTAGGCCGTCCTAGTCATTCGTTTCGAGCATCAGAACTGCGAAAATTTTGAGTTTCACAAGCGTTTCTTTCTTCCAAACTGCCATATCTCGCGAACGGATCGACCAATCCGCAAAATTTCTGTTACATCTGAAAGTAGAAACTCGCCCGATTACAACGGTATGTGTAGTTTTCCCCTAGGCCGTTCTAGTTATTCGTTTCGAGCACCAGAACTGCGAAAATTTTGAGTTTCTCAAGCGTTTCTTACCTCCAAACTGCCATATCTCGCGAACGGATTGACCAATCCGCAAAATTTCTGTTGCATTTGAAAGTAGAAGCTCGCCCGATTACAACGGTATGCGCACTTTTCCCCTAGGCGGTTCTAGTTATTCGTTTCGAGCATCAGAACTGCGAAAATTTTGAGTTTCTCAAGCGTTTCTTACCTCCAAACTGCCACATCTCGCGAACGGATTGACCAATCCGCAAAATTTCTGTTGCTTCTGAAAGAAGAAACTCGCCCGATTACAACGGTATGTGTAGTTTTCCCCTAGGCCGTTCTAGTCATTCGTTTCGAGCATCAGAACTGCGAAAATTTTGAGTTTCTCAAGCGTTTCTTACATCCAAACGGCCATATCTCGCGAACGGATTGACCAATCCGCACAATTTCTGTTGCATTTGAAAGTAGAAACTCGCCCGATTACAACGGTATGCGTACTTCTCCCCTAGGCCGTTCTAGTCATTCGTTTCGAGCATCAGAACTGCGAAAATTTTGAGTTTCTCAAGCGTTTCTTACCTCCAAACTGCCACATCTCGCGAACGGATTGACCAATCCGCAAAATTTCTGTTGCATCTGAAAGTAGAAACTCGCCCGATTACAACGGTATGTGTAGTTTTCCCCTAGGCCGTTCCAGTTATTCGTTTCGAGAATCAGAACTGCGAAAATTTTTTGTTTCTCAAGCGTTTCTTACCTCCAAACTGCCATACCTCGCGAACGGATTGACCAATCCGCAAAATTTCTGTTGCATTTGAAAGTAGAAACTCGCCCGATTACAACGGCATGCGTACTTCTCCCCTAGGCCGTTCTAGTCATTCGTTTCGAGCATCAGAACTGCGAAAATTTTGAGTTTCTCAAGCGTTTCTTTCTTCCAAACTGCCATATCTCGCGAACGGATCGACCAATCCGCAAAATTTCTGTTGCATCTGAAAGTAGAAACTCGCCCGATTACATCGGTATGCGTACTTTTCCCCTAGGCCGTTCTAGTTATTCGTTTCGAGCACCAGAACTGCGAAAATTCTGAGTTTCTCAAGCGTTTCTTACCTCCAAACTGCCACATCTCGCGAACGGATTGACCAATCCGCAAAATTTCTGTTGCATCTGAAAGTAGAAACTCGCCCGATTACAACGGTATGTGTAGTTTTCCCCTAGGCCGTTCCAGTTATTCGTTTCGAGTATCAGTACTGCCAAAATTTTGAGTTTCTCAAGCGTTTCTTACCTCCAAACTGCCATATCTCGCGAACGGATTGACCAATCCGCAAAATTACTGTTGCATTTGAAAGTAGAAACTCGCCCGATTACAACGGTATGCGCACTTTTCCCCTAGGCGGTTCTTGTTATTCGTTTCGAGCATCAGAACTGCGAAAATTTTTAGTTTCTCCAGCGTTTCTTACCTCCAAACTGCCATATCTCGCGAACGGATTGACCAATCCGCAAAATTTCTGTTGCTTCTGAAAGAAGAAACTCGCCCGATTACAACGGTATGTGTAGTTTTCCCCTAGGCCGTTCTAGTCATTCGTTTCGAGCATCAGAACTGCGAAAATTTTGAGTTTCTCAAGCGTTTCTTATCCCCAAACTGCCATATCTCGCGAACGGATTGATCAATCCGCAAAATTTCTGTTGCATCTGAAAGTAGAAACGCGCCCGATTACAACGGTATGCGTACTTCTCGCCTAGGCCGTTCTAGTCATTCGTTTCGAGCATCAGAACTGCGAAAACTTTGAGTTTCTCAAGCGTTTCTTACCTCCAAACTGCCATATCTCGCGAACGGATTGACCAATCCGCAAAATTTCTATTGCATTTGAAAGTAGAAGCTCGCGCGATTACAACGGCATGCGCACTTTTCCCCTGGGTCGTTCTAGTTATTCGTTTCGAGCATCAGAACTGCGAAAACTTTGAGTTTCTAAAGCGTTTCTTATCTCCAAACTGCCATATCTCGCGAACGGATTGATCAATCCGCAAAATTTCTGTTGCATCTGAAAGTAGAAACGCGCCCGATTACAACGGTATGCGTACTTCTCCCCTAGGCCGTTCAAGTCATTCGTTTCGAGCATCAGAACTGCGAAAAATTTGAGTTTCTCAAGCGTTTCTTACCTCCAAACTGCCATATCTCGCGAACGGATTGACCAATCCGCAAAATTTCTGTTGCTTCTGAAAGTAGAAACTCGCCCGATTACAACGGTATGCGCACTTTTCCCCTAGGCGGTTCTAGTTATTCGTTTCGAGCATCAGAACTGCGAAAATTTTGTGTTTCTCAAGCGTTTCTTACATCCAAACGGCCACATCTCGCGAACGGATTGACCAATCCGCATAATTTCTATTGCATTTGAAGGTAGAAACTCGCCCGATTACAACGGTATGCGTACTTCTCCCATAGGCCGTTCTAGTCATTCGTTTCGAGCATCAGAACTGCGAAAATTTTGAGTTTCTCAAGCGTTTCTTACCTCCAAACTGCCACATCTCGCGAACGGATTGACCAATCCGCAAAATTTCTGTTGCATCCGAAAGTAGAAACTCGCCCGATTACAACGGTATGTGTAGTTTTCCCCTAGGCCGTTCCAGTTATTCGTTTCGAGAATCAGAACTGCGAAAATTTTGAGTTTCTCAAGCGTTTCTTACCTCCAAACTGCCACATCTCGCGAACGGATTGACCAATCCGCAAAATTTCTGTTGCATCTGAAAGTAGAAACTCGCCCGATTACAACGGTATGTGTAGTTTTCCCCTAGGCCGTTCCAGTTATTCGCTTCGAGAATCAGAACTGCGAAAATTTTGAGTTTCTCAAGCGTTTCTTACATCCAAACTGCCATATCTCGCGAACGGATTGACCAATCCGCAAAATTTCTGTTGCATTTGAAAGTAGAAGCTCGCCCGATTACAACGGTATGCGCACTTTTCCCCTGGGCCGTTCTAGTTATTCGTTTCGAGCATCAGAACTGCGAAAACTTTGAGTTTCTAAAGCGTTTCTTACATCCAAACGGCCATATCTCGCGAACGGATTGATCAATCCGCAAAATTTCTGTTGCATCTGAAAGTAGAAACGCGCCCGATTACAACGGTATGCGTACTTCTCCCCTAGGCCGTTCTAGTCATTCGTTTCGAGCATCAGAACTGCGAAAATTTTGAGTTTCTCAGGCGTTTCTTACCTCCAAACTGCCACATCTCGCGAACGGATTGACCAATCCGCAAAATTTCTGTTGCATCTGAAAGTAGAAACTCGCCCGATTACAACGGTATGCGTACTTCTCCCCTAGGCCGTTCTAGTCATTCCTTTCGAGCATCAGAACTGCGAAAAATTTGAGTTTCTCAAGCGTTTCTTACCTCCAAACTGCCATATCTCGCGAACGGATTGACCAATCCGCAAAATTTCTGTTGCATCTGAAAGTAGAAACTCGCCCGATTACAACGGTAGGTGTAGTTTTCCCTTAGGCCGTTCTAGTTCATCGTTTCGAGCATCAGAACTGCGAAAATTTTGAGTTCCTCAAGCGTTTCTTACCTCCAAACTGCCATATCTAGCGAACGGATTGACCAATCCGCATAATTTCTTTTGCATCTGAAAGTAGAAACTCGCCCGATTACAACGGTATGCGTACTTCTCCCCTAGGCCGTTCTAGTCATTCGTTTCGAGCATCAGAACTGTGAAAATTTTGAGTTTCTCAAGCGTTTCTTACCTCCAAACTACCACATCTCGCGAACGGATTGACCAATCCGCAAAATTTCTGTTGCATCTGAAAGTAGAAACTCGCCCGATTACAACGGTATGTGTAGTTTTCCCCTAGGCCGTTCCAGTTATTCGTTTCGAGAATCAGAACTGCGAAAATTTTGAGTTTCTCAAGCGTTTCTTACCTCCAAACTGCCACATCTCGCGAACGGATTGACCAATCCGCAAAATTTCTGTTGCATCTGAAAGTAGAAGCTCGCCCGATTACAACGGTATGCGCACTTTTCCCCTAGGCGGTTCTAGTTATTCGTTTCGAGCATCAGAACTGCGAAAATTTTGAGTTTCTCAAGCGTTTCTTACATCCAAACGGCCATATCTCGCGAACGGATTGATCAATCCGCAAAATTTCTGTTGCATCTGAAAGTAGAAACGCGCCCGATTACAACGGTATGCGTACTTCTCCCCTAGGCCGTTCTAGTCATTCGTTTCGAGCATCAGAACTGCGAAAATTTTGAGTTTCTCAGGCGTTTCTTACCTCCAAACTGCCACATCTCGCGAACGGATTGACCAATCCGCAAAATTTCTGTTGCATCTGAAAGTAGAAACTCGCCCGATTACAACGGTATGTGTAGTTTTCCCCTAGGCCGTTCCAGTTATTCGTTTCGAGAATCAGAACTGCGAAAATTTTGAGTTTCTCAAGCGTTTCTTACCTCCAAACTGCCCCATCTCGCGAACGGATAGACCAATCCGCAAAATTTCTGTTGCATCTGAAAGTAGAAACTCGCCCGATTACAACGCTATGTGTAGTTTTCCCCTAGGCCGTTCCAGTTATTCGTTTCGAGAATCAGAACTGCGAAAATTTTGAGTTTCTCAAGCGTTTCTTACATCCAAACTGCCATATCTCGCGAACGGATTGACCAATCCGCAAAATTTCTGTTGCATTTGAAAGTAGAAGCTCGCCCGATTACAACGGTATGCGCTCTTTTCCCCTGGGCCGTTCTAGTTATTCGTTTCGAGCATCAGAACTGCGAAAACTTTGAGTTTCTAAAGCGTTTCTTATCTCCAAACTGCCATATCTCGCGAACGGATTGATCAATCCGCAAAATTTCTGTTGCTTCTGAAACTAGAAACTCGCCCGATTACAACGGTATGTGTAGTTTTCCCCTAGGCCGTTCTGGTCATTCGTTTCGAGCATCAGAACTGCGAAAATTTTGAGTTTCTCAAGCGTTTCTTACCTCCAAACTGCCCCATCTCGCGAACGGATAGACCAATCCGCAAAATTTCTGTTGCATCTGAAAGTAGAAACTCGCCCGATTACAACGCTATGTGTAGTTTTCCCCTAGGCCGTTCCAGTTATTCGTTTCGAGAATCAGAACTGCGAAAATTTTGAGTTTCTCAAGCGTTTCTTACATCCAAACTGCCATATCTCGCGAACGGATTGACCAATCCGCAAAATTTCTGTTGCATTTGAAAGTAGAAGCTCGCCCGATTACAACGGTATGCGCACTTTTCCCCTGGGCCGTTCCAGTTATTCGTTTCGAGTATCAGTACTGCGAAAATTTTGAGTTTCTCAAGCGTTTCTTACTTCCAAACTGCCATATCTCGCGAACGGATTGACCAATCCGCAAAATTTCTGTTGCATCTGAAAGTAGAAACTCGCCCGATTACAACGCTATGTGTAGTTTTCCCCTAGGCCGTTCCAGTTATTCGTTTCGAGAATCAGAACTGCGAAAATTTTGAGTTTCTCAAGCGTTTCTTACATCCAAACTGCCATATCTCGCGAACGGATTGACCAATCCGCAAAATTTCTGTTGCATTTGAAAGTAGAAGCTCGCCCGATTACAACGGTATGCGCACTTTTCCCCTGGGCCGTTCTAGTTATTCGTTTCGAGCATCAGAACTGCGAAAACTTTGAGTTTCTAAAGCGTTTCTTATCTCCAAACTGCCATATCTCGCGAACGGATTGACCAATCCGCAAAATTTCTGTTGCTTCTGAAAGTAGAAACTCGCCCGATTACAACGGCATGCGTACTTCTCCCCTAGGACGTCCTAGTCATTCGTTTCGAGCATCAGAACTGCGAAAATTTTGAGTTTCTCAAGCGTTTCTTTCTTCCAAACTGCCATATCTCGCGAACGGATCGACCAATCCGAAAAATTTCTGTTACATCTGAAAGTAGAAACTCGCCCGATTACAACGGTATGTGTAGTTTTCCCCTAGGCCGTTCCAGTTATTCGTTTCGAGTATCAGTACTGCGAAAATTTTGAGTTTCTCAAGCGTTTCTTACTTCCAAACTGCCATATCTCGCGAACGGATCGACCAATCCGCAAAATTCCTGTTGCATCTGAAAGTAGAATCTCGCCCGATTACATCGGTATGCGTACTTCTCCCCTAGGCCGTTCTAGTTATTCGTTTCGAGCACCAGAACTGCGAAAATTTTGAGTTTCTCAAACGTTTCTTACATCCAAACTGCCACATCTCGCGAACGGATTGACCAATCCGCAAAATTTCTGTTGCATCTGAAAGTAGAAGCTCGCCCGATTACAACGGTATGCGCACTTTTCCCCTAGGCGGTTCTAGTTATTCGTTTCGAGCATCAGAACTGCGAAAATTTTGAGTTTCTCAAGCGTTTCTTACATCCAAACGGCCATATCTCGCGAACGGATTGACCAATCCGCATAATTTCTGTTGCATTTGAAAGTAGAAACTCACCCGATTACAACGGTATGCGTACTTCTCCCCTAGGCCGTTCTAGTCATTCGTTTCGAGCATCAGAACTGCGAAAATTTTGAGTTTCTCAGGCGTTTCTTACCTCCAAACTGCCACATCTCGCGAACGGATTGACCAATCCGCAAAATTTCTGTTGCATCTGAAAGTAGAAACTCGCCCGATTACAACGGTATGTGTAGTTTTCCCCTAGGCCGTTCCAGTTATTCGTTTCGAGCATCAGAACTGCGAAAACTTTGAGTTTCTAAAGCGTTTCTTATCTCCAAACTGCCATATCTCGCGAACGGATTGTTCAATCCGCAAAATTTCTGTTGCATCTGAAAGTAGAAACTCGCCCGATTACAACGGTAGGTGTAGTTTTCCCTTAGGCCGTTCTAGTTCATCGTTTCGAGCATCAGAACTGCGAAAATTTTGAGTTTCTCAAGCGTTTCTTACATCCAAACGGCCATATCTCGCGAACGGATTGACCAATCCGCATAATTTCTGTTGCATTTGAAAGTAGAAACTCACCCGATTACAACGGTATGCGTACTTCTCCCCTAGGCCGTTCTAGTCATTCGTTTCGAGCATCAGAACTGCGAAAATTTTGAGTTTCTCAGGCGTTTCTTACCTCCAAACTGCCACATCTCGCGAACGGATTGATCAATCCGCAAAATTTCTGTTGCATCTGAAAGTAGAAACGCGCCCGCTTACAACGGTATGCGTACTTCTCTCCTAGGCCGTCCTAGTTATTCGTTTCGAGCATCAGAACTGCGAAAATTTTGAGTTTCTCAAGCTGTTCTTACCTCCAAACTGCCACATCTCGCGAACGGATTGACCAATCCGCAAAATTTCTGTTGCATCTGAAAGTAGAAACTCGCCCGATTACAACGGCATGTGTAGTTTTCCCCTAGGCCGTTCCAGTTATTCGTTTCGAGCATCAGAACTGCGAAAACTTTGAGTTTCTAAAGCGTTTCTTATCTCCAAACTGCCATATCTCGCGAACGGATTGTTCAATCCGCAAAATTTCTGTTGCATCTGAAAGTAGAAACTCGCCCGATTACAACGGTAGGTGTAGTTTTCCCTTAGGCCGTTCTAGTTCATCGTTTCGAGCATCAGAACTGCGAAAATTTTGAGTTTCTCAAGCGTTTCTTACATCCAAACGGCCATATCTCGCGAACGGATTGACCAATCCGCATAATTTCTGTTGCATCTGAAAGTAGAAACTCGCCCGATTACAACGGTGTGCGCACTTTTCCCCTGGGCCGTTCTAGTTATTCGTTTCGAGCATCAGAACTGCGAAAACTTTGAGTTTCTAAAGCGTTTCTTATCTCCAAACTGCCATATCTCGCGAACGGATTGATCAATCCGCAATATTTCTGTTGCTTCTGAAAGTAGAAACTCGCCCGATTACAACGGTATGTGTACTTCTCCCCTAGGCCGTTCTAGTCATTCGTTTCGAGCATCAGAACTGCGAAAATTTTGAGTTTCTCAAGCGTTTCTTACCTCTAAACTGCCACATCTCGCGAACAGATTGACCAATCCGCAAAATCTCTGTTGCATCTGAAAGTAGAAGCTCGCCCGATTACAACGGTATGCGCACTTTTCCCCTAGGCGGTTCCAGTTATTCGTTTCGAGCATCAGAACTGCGAAAATTTTGAGTTTCTCAAGCGTTTCTTACATCCAAACGGCCATATCTCGCGAACGGATTGACCAATCCGCATAATTTCTGTTGCATTTGAAAGTAGAAACTCACCCGATTACAACGGTATGCGTACTTCTCCCCTAGGCCGTTCTAGTCATTCGTTTCGAGCATCAGAACTGCGAAAATTTTGAGTTTCTCAGGCGTTTCTTACCTCCAAACTGCCACATATCGCGAACGGATTGACCAATCCGCAAAATTTCTGTTGCATCTGAAAGTAGAAACTCGCCCGATTACAACGGTATGTGTAGTTTTCCTCTAGGCCGTTCCAGTTATTCGTTTCGAGAATCAGAACTGCGAAAATTTTGAGTTTCTCAAGCGTTTCTTACCTCCAAACTGCCCCATCTCGCGAACGGATTGACCAATCCGCAAAATTTCTGTTGCATCTGAAAGTAGAAACTCGCCCGATTACAACGCTATGTGTAGTTTTCCCTAGGCCGTTCCCGTTATTCGTTTCGAGAATCAGAACTGCGAAAATTTTGAGTTTCTAAAGCGTTTCTTATCTCCAACCTGCCATATCTCGCGAACGGATTAATCAACCCGCAAAATTTCTGTTGCATCTGAGAGTAGAAACTCGCCCGATTACAACGGTATGCGCACTTTTCCCCTAGGCGGTTCTAGTTATTCGTTTCGAGCATCAGAACTGCGAAAATTTTGAGTTTCTAAAGCGCTTCTTATTTCCAAACTGCCATATCTCGCGAACGGATTGATGAATCCGCAAAATTTCTGTTGCATTTGAAAGTAGAAACTCGCCCGATTACAACGGTATGTGCACTTTTCCCCTAGGCGGTTCTAGTTATTCGTTTCGAGCATCAGAACTGCGATAATTCTTAGTTTCTCAAGCGTTTCTTACCTCCAAACTGCCATATCTCGCGAACGGATTGACCAATCCGCAAAATTTCTGTTGCTTCTGAAAGTAGAAACTCGCCCGATTACAACGGTATGTGTAGTTTTCCCCTAGGCCGTTCTAGTCATTCGTTTAGAGCATCAGAACTGCGAAAATTTGGAGTTTCTCAAGCGTTTCTTATCTCCAAACTGCCATATCTCGCGAACGGATTGATCAATCCGCAAAATTTCTGTTGCATCTGAAAGTAGAAACGCGCCCGATTACAACGGTATGCGTACTTCTCCCCTAGGCCGTTCTAGTCATTCCTTTCGAGCATCAGAACTGCGAAAAATTTGAGTTTCTCAAGCGTTTCTTACCTCCAAACTGCCACATCTCGCGAACGGATTGACCAATCCGCAAAATTTCTGTTGCTTCTGAAAGTAGAAACTCGCCCGATTACAACGGTATGCGCACTTTTCCCCTAGGCAGTTCTAGTTATTCGTTTCGAGCATCAGAACTGCGAAAATTTTGAGTTTCTCAAGAGTTTCTTACATCCAAACGGCCATATCTCGCGAACGGATTGATCAATCCGCAAAATTTCTGTTGCATCTGAAAGTAGAAACGCGCCCGATTACAACGGTATGCGTACTTCTCCCCTAGGCCGTTCTAGTCATTCCTTTCGAGCATCAGAACTGCGAAAAATTTGAGTTTCTCAAGCGTTTCTTACCTCCAAACTGCCACATCTCGCGAACGGATTGACCAATCCGCAAAATTTCTGTTGCTTCTGAAAGTAGAAACTCCCCCGATTACAACGCTATGCGCACTTTTCCCCTGGGCCGTTCTAGTTATTCGTTTCGAGCATCAGAACTGCGAAAACTTTGAGTTCCTCAAGCGTTTCTTACCTCCAAACTGCCATATCTAGCGAACGGATTGACCAATCCGCATAATTTCTGTTGCATCTGAAAGTAGAAACTCGCCCGATTACAACGGTATGCGTACTTCTCCCCTAGGCCGTTCTAGTCATTCGTTTCGAGCATCAGAACTGCGAAAATTTTGAGTTTCTCAAGCGTTTCTTACCTCCAAACTGCCACATCTCGCGAACGGATTGACCAATCCGCAAAATTTCTGTTGCATCTGAAAGTAGAAACTCGCCCGATTACAACGGTATGTGTAGTTTTCCCCTAGGCCGTTCCAGTTATTCGTTTCGAGAATCAGAACTGCGAAAATTTTGAGTTTCTCAAGCGTTTCTTACCTCCAAACTGCCATATCTCGCGAACGGATTGACCAATCCGCAAAATTTCTGTTGCATTTGAAAGTAGAAGCTCGCCCGATTACAACGGTATGCGCACTTTTCCCCTAGGCGGTTCTAGTTATTCGTTTCGAGCATCAGAACTGCGAAAATTTTGAGTTTCTCGAGCGTTTCTTACCTCCAAACTGCCATATCGAGCGAACGGATTGACCAATCCGCAAAATTTCTGTTGCATATGAAAGTAGAAACTCGCCCGATTACAATGGTAAGTGTAGTTTTCCCCTAGGCCGTTCTAGTTATTCGTTTCGAGCATCAGAACTGCGAAAATTTTGAGTTTCTAAAGCGTTTCTTATCTCCAAACTGCCATATCTCGCGAACGGATTGATCAATCCGTAAAATTTCTGTTGCATTTGAAAGTAGAAACTCGCCCGATTACAACGGTATGTGCACTTTTCCCCTAGGCGGTTCTAGTTATTCTTTTCGAGCATCAGAACTGCGAAAATTTTTAGTTCCTCAAGCGTTTCTTACCTCCAAACTGCCATATCTCGCGAACGGACTGACCAATCCGCAAAATTTCTGTTGCTTCTGAAAGTAGAAACTCGCCCGATTACAACGGTATGTGTAGTTTTCCCCAAGGCCGTTCTAGTCATTCGTTTAGAGCATCAGAACTGCGAAAATTTTGAGTTTCTCAAGCGTTTCTTATGTCCAAACTGCCATATCTCGCGAACGGATTGATCAATCCGCAAAATTTCTGTTGCATCTGAAAGTAGAAACTCGCCCGATTACAACGGTATGCGTACTTCTCCCCTAGGCCGTTCTAGTCATTCGTTTCGAGCATCAGAACTGCGAAAATTTTGAGTTTCTCAAGCGTTTCTTATCTCCAAACTGCCATATCTCGCGAACGGATTGACCAATCCGCAAAATTTCTGTTGCTTCTGAAAGTAGAAACTCGCCCGATTACAACGGTATGCGTACTTCTCCCCTAGGCCGTTCTAGTCATTCGTTTCGAGCATCAGAACTGCGAAAATTTTGAGTTTCTCAAGCGTTTCTTACCTCCAAACTGCCATATCGAGCGAACGGATTGACCAATCCGCAAAATTTCTGTTGCATCTGAAAGTAGAGACTCGCCCGATTACAACGGTATGTGTAGTTTTCCCCTAGGCCGTTCTAGTTATTCGTTTCGAGCATCAGAACTGCGAAAATTTTGAGTTCCTCAAGCGTTTCTTACATCCAAACGGCCATATCTCGCGAACGGATTGACCAATCCGCATAATTTCTGTTGCATCTGAAAGTAGAAACTCGCCCGGTATGCGTCCTTCTCCCCTAGGACGTTCTAGTTACTTCGTTTCGAGCATCAGAACTTCGAAAAGTTTTGGAGTTTTCCTCAAGCGTTTCTTACCTCCAAACTGCCATATCTCGCGAACGGATTGACCAATCCGCAGAAATTTCTGTTGCTTCTTGAAAGTAGAAACTCGCCCGATTACAACGGTATGCGCACTTTTCCCCTAGGCAGTTGTCTAGTTATTCGTTTCGAGCATCAGAACTGCGAAATTGTGAGTTTCTCAAGCGTTTCTTACCTCCAAACTGCCATATCGAGCGAACGGATTTACCAATCCGCAGAAATTTCTGTTGCATCTGAAAGTAGAGACTCGCCCGATTACAACGGTATGTGTAGTTTTCCCCTAGGCCGTTCTAGTTATTCGTTTCGAGCATCAGAATTGCGAAAATTTTGAGTTCCTCAAGCGTTTCTTACATCCAAACGGCCATATCTCGCGAACGGATTGACCAATCCGCATAATTTCTGTTGCATCTGAAAGTAGAAACTCGCCCGATTACAACGCTATGCGTCCTTCTCCCCTAGGACGTTCTAGTCATTCGTTTCGAGCATCAGAACTGCGGAAATTTTGAGTTTCTCAAGCGTTTCTTATCTCCAAACTGCCATATCTAGCGAACGGATTGATCAATCCGCAAAATTTCTGTTGCATCTGAAAGTAGAAACTCGCCCGATTACATCGGTATGGGTACTTTTCCCCTAGGCCGTTCTAGTTATTCGTTTCGAGCATCAGAACTGCGAAAATTTTGAGTTTCTCAAGCGTTTCTTACCTCCAAACAGCCATATCTCGCGAACGGATTGACCAATCCGCAAAATTTCTGTTGCATCTGAAAGTAGAAACTCGCCCGATTACAACGGTATGCGTACTTCTCTCCTAGGCCGTTCTTGTCATTCGTTTCGAGCATCAGAACTGCGAAAATTTTGAGTTTCTCAAGCGTTTCTTATCTCCAAAGTGCCATATCTCGCGAACGGATTGATCAATCCGCAAAATTTCTGTTGCATCTGACAGTAGAAACTCGCCCGATTACAACGGTATGCGCACTTTTCCCCTAGGCGGTTCTAGTTATTCGTTTCGAGCATCAGAACTGCGAAAATTTTGAGTTTCTCGAGCGTTTCTTACCTCCAAACTGCCATATCGAGCGAACGGATTGACCAATCCGCAAAATTTCTATTGCATATGAAAGTAGAAACTCGCCCGATTACAATGGTAAGTGTAGTTTTCCCCTAGGCCGTTCTAGTTATTCGTTTCGAGCATCAGAACTGCGAAAATTTTGAGTTCCTCAAGCGTTTCTTACATCCAAACGGCCATATCTCGCGAACGGATTGACCAATCCGCATAATTTCTGTTGCATCTGAAAGTAGAAACTCGCCCGATTACAACGCTATGCGTCCTTCTCCCCTAGGACGTTCTAGTCATTCGTTTCAAGCATCAGAACTGCGGAAATTTTGAGTTTCTCAAGCGTTTCTTATCTCCAAACTGCCATATCTAGCGAACGGATTGATCAATCCGCAAAATTTCTGTTGCATCTGAAAGTAGAAACTCGCCCGATTACATCGGTATGGGTACTTTTCCCCTAGGCCGTTCTAGTTATTCGTTTCGAGCATCAGAACTGCGAAAATTTTGAGTTTCTCAAGCGTTTCTTACCTCCAAACAGCCATATCTCGCGAACGGATTGACCAATCCGCAAAATTTCTGTTGCATCTGAAAGTAGAAACTCGCCCGATTACAACGGTATGCGTACTTCTCCCCTAGGCCGTTCTTGTCATTCGTTTCGAGCATCAGAACTGCGAAAATTTTGAGTTTCTCAAGCGTTTCTTATCTCCAAAGTGCCATATCTCGCGAACGGATTGATCAATCCGCAAAATTTCTGTTGCATCTGACAGTAGAAACTCGCCCGATTACAACGGTATGCGCACTTTTCCCCTAGGCGGTTCTAGTTATTCGTTTCGAGCATCAGAACTGCGAAAATTTTGAGTTTCTCGAGCGTTTCTTACCTCCAAACTGCCATATCGAGCGAACGGATTGACCAATCCGCAAAATTTCTATTGCATATGAAAGTAGAAACTCGCCCGATTACAATGGTAAGTGTAGTTTTCCCCTAGGCCGTTCTAGTTATTCGTTTCGAGCATCAGAACTGCGAAAATTTTGAGTTCCTCAAGCGTTTCTTACATCCAAACGGCCATATCTCGCGAACGGATTGACCAATCCGCATAATTTCTGTTGCATCTGAAAGTAGAAACTCGCCCGATTACAACGGTATGCGTCCTTCTCCCCTAGGCCGTTCTAGTCATTCGTTTGGAGCATCAGAACTGCGAAAATTTTGAGCTTCTCAAGCCTTTCTTACCTCCAAACTGCCATATCTCGCGAACGGATTGACCAATCCGCAAAATTTCTATTGCATATGAAAGTAGAAACTCGCCCGATTACAATGGTAAGTGTAGTTTTCCCCTAGGCCGTTCTAGTTATTCGTTTCGAGCATCAGAACTGCGAAAATTTTTAGTTCCTCAAGCGTTTCTTACCTCCAAACTGCCATATCTCGCGAACGGACTGACCAATCCGCAAAATTTCTGTTGCTTCTGAAAGTAGAAGCTCGCCCGATTACAACGGTATGTGTAGTTTTCCCCTAGGCCGTTCTAATCATTCGTTTAGAGCATCAGAACTGCGAAAATTTTGAGTTTCTCAAGCGTTTCTTATGTCCAAACTGCCATATCTCGCGAACGGATTGATCAATCCGCAAAATTTCTGTTGCATCTGAAAGTAGAAACTCGCCCGATTACAACGGTATGCGTACTTCTCCCCTAGGCCGTTCTAGTTATTCGTTTCGAGCATCAGAACTGCGAAAATTTTGAGTTCCTCAAGCGTTTCTTACCTCCAAACTGCCATATCTCGCGAACGGATTGACCAATCCGCATAATTTCTGTTGCATCTGAAAGTAGAAACTCGCCCGATTACAACGGTATGCGTACTTCTCCCCTAGGCCGTTCTAGTTATTCGTTTCGAGCATCAGAACTGCGAAAATTTTGAGTTTCTAAAGCGTTTCTTATCTCCAAACTGCCATATCTCGCGAACGGATTGATCAATCCGTAAAATTTCTGTTGCATTTGAACGTAGAAACTCGCCCGATTACAACGGTATGTGCACTTTTCCCCTAGGCGGTTCTAGTTATTCGTTTCGAGCATCAGAACTGCGAAAATTTTTAGTTCCTCAAGCGTTTCTTACCTCCAAACTGCCATATCTCGCGAACGGACTGACCAATCCGCAAAATTTCTGTTGCTTCTGAAAGTAGAAGCTCGCCCGATTACAACGGTATGTGTAGTTTTCCCCTAGGCCGTTCTAATCATTCGTTTAGAGCATCAGAACTGCGAAAATTTTGAGTTTCTCAAGCGTTTCTTATGTCCAAACTGCCATATCTCGCGAACGGATTGATCAATCCGCAAAATTTCTGTTGCATCTGAAAGTAGAAACTCGCCCGATTACAACGGTATGCGTACTTCTCCCCTAGGCCGTTCTAGTCATTCGTTTCGAGCATCAGAACTGCGAAAATTTTGAGCTTCTCAAGCCTTTCTTACCTCCAAACTGCCATATCTCGCGAACGGATTGACCAATCCGCAAAATTTCTGTTGCATCTGAAAGTAGAAACTCGCCCGATTACAACGGTAGGTGTAGTTTTCCCCTAGGCCGTTCTAGTTATTCGTTTCGAGCATCAGAACTGCGAAAATTTTGAGTTCCTCAAGCGTTTCTTACCTCCAAACTGCCATATCTCGCGAACGGATTGACCAATCCGCATAATTTCTGTTGCACCTGAAAGTAGAAACTCGCCCGATTACAACGGTATGCGTACTTCTCCCCTAGGCCGTTCTAGTCATTCGTTTCGAGCATCAGAACTGCGAAAATTTTGAGCTTCTCAAGCCTTTCTTACCTCCAAACTGCCATATCTCGCGAACGGATTGACCAATCCGCATAATTTCTGTTGCATCTGAAAGTAGAAACTCGCCCGATTACAAAGGTATGCGTACTTCTCCCCTAGGCCGTTCTAGTCATTCGTTTCGAGCATCAGAACTTCGAAAATTTTGAGTTTCTCAAGCGTTTCTTACATCCAAACTGCCATATCTCGCGAACGGATTGACCAATCCGCAAAATTTCTGTTGCTTCTGAAAGTAGAAACTCGCCCGATTACAACGGTATGCGCACTTTTCCCCTAGGCAGTTCTAGTTATTCGTTTCGAGCATCAGAACTGCGAAAATTTTGAGTTTCTCAAGCGTTTCTGACATCCAAACGGCCATATCTCGCGAACGGATTGACCAATCCGCATAATTTCTGTTGCATTTGAAAGTAGAAACTCGCCCGATTACAACGGTATGCGTACTTCTCCCCTAGGCCGTTCTAGTCATTCGTTTCGAGCATCAGAACTGCGAAAATTTTGAGTTTCTCAAGCGTTTCTTACCTCCAAACTGCCATATCGAGCGAACGGATTGACCAATCCGCAAAATTTCTGTTGCATCTGAAAGTAGAGACTCGCCCGATTACAACGGTATGCGCACTTTTCCCCTAGGCAGTTCTAGTTATTCGTTTCGAGCATCAGAACTGCGAAAATTTTGAGTTTCTCAAGCGTTTCTTACCTCCAAACTGCCATATCGAGCGAACGGATTTACCAATCCGCAAAATTTCTGTTGCATCTGAAAGTAGAGACTCGCCCGATTACAACGGTATGTGTAGTTTTCCCCTAGGCCGTTCTAGTTATTCGTTTCGAACATCAGAACTGCGAAAATTTTGAGTTCCTCAAGCGTTTCTTACATCCAAACGGCCATATCTCGCGAACGGATTGACCAATCCGCAAAATTTCTGTTGCTTCTGAAAGTAGAAACTCGCCCGATTACAACGGTATGCGCACTTTTCCCCTAGGCAGTTCTAGTTATTCGTTTCGAGCATCAGAACTGCGAAAATTTTGAGTTTCTCAAGCGTTTCTTACCTCCAAACTGCCATATCGAGCGAACGGATTTACCAATCCGCAAAATTTCTGTTGCATCTGAAAGTAGAGACTCGCCCGATTACAACGGTATGTGTAGTTTTCCCCTAGGCCGTTCTAGTTATTCGTTTCGAGCATCAGAACTGCGAAAATTTTGAGTTCCTCAAGCGTTTCTTACATCCAAACGGCCATATCTCGCGAACGGATTGACCAATCCGCATAATTTCTGTTGCATCTGAAAGTAGAAACTCTCCCGATTACAACGGTATGCGTCCTTCTCCCCTAGGACGTTCTAGTTATTCGTTTCGAGCATCAGAACTTCGAAAATTTTGAGTTTCTCAAGCGTTTCTTACCTCCAAACTGCCATATCTCGCGAACGGATTGACCAATCCGCAAAATTTCTGTTGCTTCTGAAAGTAGAAACTCGCCCGATTACAACGGTATGCGCACTTTTCCCCTAGGCAGTTCTGGTTATTCGTTTCGAGCATCAGAACTGCGAAAATTTTGAGTTTCTCAAGCGTTTCTTACCTCCAAACTGCCATATCGAGCGAACGGATTTACCAATCCGGAAAATTTCTGTTGCATCTGAAAGTAGAGACTCGCCCGATTACAACGGTATGTGTAGTTTTCCACTAGGCCGTTCTAGTTATTCGTTTCGAACATCAGAACTGCGAAAATTTTGAGTTCCTCAAGCGTTTCTTACATCCAAACGGCCATATCTCGCGAACGGATTGACCAATCCGCAAAATTTCTGTTGCTTCTGAAAGTAGAAACTCGCCCGATTACAACGGTAAGCGCACTTTTCCCCTAGGCAGTTCTAGTTATTCGTTTCGAGCATCAGAACTGCGAAAATTTTGAGTTTCTCAAGCGTTTCTGACATCCAAACGGCCATATCTCGCGAACGGATTGACCAATCCGCATAATTTCTGTTGCATTTGAAAGTAGAAACTCGCCCGATTACAACGGTATGCGTACTTCTCCCCTAGGCCGTTCTAGTCATTCGTTTCGAGCATCAGAACTGCGAAAATTTTGAGTTTCTCAAGCGTTTCTTACCTCCAAACTGCCATATCGAGCGAACGGATTGACCAATCCGCAAAATTTCTGTTGCATCTGAAAGTAGAGACTCGCTCGATTACAACGGTATGCGCACTTTTCCCCTAGGCAGTTCTAGTTATTCGTTTCGAGCATCAGAACTGCGAAAATTTTGAGTTTCTCAAGCGTTTCTTACCTCCAAACTGCCATATCGAGCGAACGGATTTACCAATCCGCAAAATTTCTGTTGCATCTGAAAGTAGAAACTCGCCCGATTACAACGGTATGCGTACTTCTCCCCTAGGCCGTTCTAGTCATTCGTTTCGAGCATCAGAACTGCGAAAATTTTGAGTTTCTCAAGCGTTTCTTACCTCCAAACTGCCATATCGAGCGAACGGATTGACCAATCCGCAAAATTTCTGTTGCATCTGAAAGTAGAGACTCGCCCGATTACAACGGTATGTGTAGTTTTCCCCTAGGCCGTTCTAGTTATTCGTTTCGAGCATCAGAACTGCGAAAATTTTGAGTTCTTCAAGCGTTTCTTACATCCAAACGGCCATATCTCGCGAACGGATTGACCAATCCGCATAATTTCTGTTGCATCTGAAAGTAGAAACTCTCCCGATTACAACGGTATGCGTCCTTCTCCCCTAGGACGTTCTAGTTATTCGTTTCGAGCATCAGAACTTCGAAAATTTTGAGTTTCTCAAGCGTTTCTTACCTCCAAACTGCCATATCTCGCGAACGGATTGACCAATCCGCAAAATTTCTGTTGCTTCTGAAAGTAGAAACTCGCCCGATTACAACGGTATGCGCACTTTTCCCCTAGGCAGTTCTAGTTATTCGTTTCGAGCATCAGAACTGCGAAAATTTTGAGTTTCTCAAGCGTTTCTTACCTCCAAACTGCCATATCGAGCGAACGGATTTACCAATCCGCAAAATTTCTGTTGCATCTGAAAGTAGAGACTCGCCCGATTACAACGGTATGTGTAGTTTTCCCCTAGGCCGTTCTAGTTATTCGTTTCGAACATCAGAACTGCGAAAATTTTGAGTTCCTCAAGCGTTTCTTACATCCAAACGGCCATATCTCGCGAACGGATTGACCAATCCGCAAAATTTCTGTTGCTTCTGAAAGTAGAAACTCGCCCGATTACAACGGTATGCGCACTTTTCCCCTAGGCAGTTCTAGTTATTCGTTTCGAGCATCAGAACTGCGAAAATTTTGAGTTTCTCAAGCGTTTCTTACCTCCAAACTGCCATATCGAGCGAACGGATTTACCAATCCGCAAAATTTCTGTTGCATCTGAAAGTAGAGACTCGCCCGATTACAACGGTATGTGTAGTTTTCCCCTAGGCCGTTCTAGTTATTCGTTTCGAGCATCAGAACTGCGAAGATTTTGAGTTCCTCAAGCGTTTCTTACATCCAAACGGCCATATCTCGCGAACGGATTGACCAATCCGCAAAATTTCTGTTGCATCTGAAAGTAGAAACTCGCCCGATTACAACGGTATGCGTCCTTCTCCCCTAGGACGTTCTAGTCATTCGTTTCGAGCATCAGAACTGCGGAAATTTTGAGCTTCTCAAGCGTTTCTTATCTCCAAACTGCCATATCTAGCGAACGGATTGATCAATCCGCAAAATTTCTGTTGCATCTGAAAGTAGAAACTCGCCCGATTACACCGGTATGGGTACTTTTCCCCTAGGCCGTTCTAGTTATTCGTTTCGAGCATCAGAACTGCGAAAATTTTGAGTTTCTCAAGCGTTTCTTACCTCCAAACAGCCATATCTCGCGAACGGATTGACCAATCCGCAAAATTTCTGTTGCATCTGAAAGTAGAAACTCGCCCGATTACAACGGTATGCGTACTTCTCCCCTAGGCCGTTCTTGTCATTCGTTTCGAGCATCAGAACTGCGAAAATTTTGAGTTTCTCAAGCGTTTCTTATCTCCAAAGTGCCATATCTCGCGAACGGATTGATCAATCCGCAAAATTTCTGTTGCATCTGACAGTAGAAACTCGCCCGATTACAACGGTATGCGCACTTTTCCCCTAGGCGGTTCTAGTTATTCGTTTCGAGCATCAGAACTGCGAAAATTTTGAGTTTCTCGAGCGTTTCTTACCTCCAAACTGCCATATCGAGCGAACGGATTGACCAATCCGCAAAATTTCTATTGCATATGAAAGTAGAAACTCGCCCGATTACAATGGTAAGTGTAGTTTTCCCCTAGGCCGTTCTAGTTATTCGTTTCGAGCATCAGAACTGCGAAAATTTTGAGTTTCTAAAGCGTTTCTTATCTCCAAACTGCCATATCTCGCGAACGGATTGATCAATCCGTAAAATTTCTGTTGCATTTGAAAGTAGAAACTCGCCCGATTACAACGGTATGTGCACTTTTCCCCTAGGCGGTTCTAGTTATTCGTTTCGAGCATCAGAACTGCGAAAATTTTTAGTTCCTCAAGCGTTTCTTACCTCCAAACTGCCATATCGAGCGAACGGATTTACCAATCCGCAAAATTTCTGTTGCATCTGAAAGTAGAGACTCGCCCGATTACAACGGTATGTGTAGTTTTCCCCTAGGCCGTTCTAGTTATTCGTTTCGAGCATCAGAACTGCGAAAATTTTGAGTTCCTCAAGCGTTTCTTAGATCCAAACGGCCATATCTCGCGAACGGATTGACCAATCCGCATAATTTCTGTTGCACCTGAAAGTAGAAACTCGCCCGATTACAACGGTATGCGTCCTTCTCCCCTAGGACGTTCTAGTCATTCGTTTCGAGCATCAGAACTGCGGAAATTTTGAGTTTCTCAAGCGTTTCTTATCTCCAAACTGCCATATCTAGCGAACGGATTGATCAATCCGCAAAATTTCTGTTGCATCTGAAAGTAGAAACTCGCCCGATTACAATGGTAAGTGTAGTTTTCCCCTAGGCCGTTCTTGTTATTCGTTTCGAGCATCAGAACTGCGAAAATTTTGAGTTTCTAAAGCGTTTCTTATCTCCAAACTGCCATATCTCGCGAACGGATTGATCAATCCGTAAAATTTCTGTTGCATTTGAAAGTAGAAACTCGCCCGATTACAACGGTATGTGCACTTTTCCCCTAGGCGGTTCTAGTTATTCGTTTCGAGCATCAGAACTGCGAAAATTTTTAGTTCCTCAAGCGTTTCTTACCTCCAAACTGCCATATCTCGCGAACGGATTGATCAATCCGCAAAATTTCTGTTGCATCTGAAAGTAGAAACTCGCCCGATTACAACGGTATGCGTACTTCTCCCCTTGGCCGTTCTAGTCATTCGTTTCGAGCATCAGAACTGCGAAAATTTTGAGCTTCTCAAGCCTTTCTTACCTCCAAACTGCCATATCTCGCGAACGGATTGACCAATCCGCATAATTTCTGTTGCTTCTGAAAGTAGAAACTCGCCCGATTACAACGGTATGCGCACTTTTCCCCTAGGCAGTTCTAGTTATTCGTTTCGAGCATCAGAACTGCGAAAATTTTGAGTTTCTCAAGCGTTTCTTACCTCCAAACTGCCATATCTCGCGAACGGATTGACCAATCCGCAAAATTTCTGTTGCTTCTGAAAGTAGAAACTCGCCCGATTACAACGGTATGCGCACTTTTCCCCTAGGCAGTTCTAGTTATTCGTTTCGAGCATCAGAACTGCGAAAATTTTGAGTTTCTCAAGCGTTTCTTACCTCCAAACTGCCATATCGAGCGAACGGATTTACCAATCCGCAAAATTTCTGTTGCATCTGAAAGTAGAGACTCGCCCGATTACAACGGTATGTGTAGTTTTCCCCTAGGCCGTTCTAGTTATTCGTTTCGAGCATCAGAACTGCGAAAATTTTGAGTTCCTCAAGCGTTTCTTACATCCAAACGGCCATATCTCGCGAACGGATTGACCAATCCGCATAATTTCTGTTGCATCTGAAAGTAGAAGCTCGCCCGATTACAACGGTATGCGTCCTTCTCCCCTAGGACGTTCTAGTCATTCGTTTCGAGCATCAGAACTGCGGAAATTTTGAGTTTCTCAAGCGTTTCTTATCTCCAAACTGCCATATCTAGCGAACGGATTGATCAATCCGCAAAATTTCTGTTGCATCTGAAAGTAGAAACTCGCCCGATTACACCGGTATGGGGACTTTTCCCCTAGGCCGTTCTAGTTATTCGTTTCGAGCATCAGAACTGCGAAAATTTTGAGTTTCTCAAGCGTTTCTTACCTCCAAACAGCCATATCTCGCGAACGGATTGACCAATCCGCAAAATTTCTGTTGCATCTGAAAGTAGAAACTCGCCCGATTACAACGGTATGCGTACTTCTCCCCTAGGCCGTTCTTGTCATTCGTTTCGAGCATCAGAACTGCGAAAATTTTAAGTTTCTCAAGCGTTTCTTATCTCCAAAGTGCCATATCTCGCGAACGGATTGATCAATCCGCAAAATTTCTGTTGCATCTGACAGTAGAAACTCGCCCGATTACAACGGTATGCGCACTTTTCCCCTAGGCGGTTCTAGTTATTCGTTTCGAGCATCAGAACTGCGAAAATTTTGAGTTTCTCGAGCGTTTCTTACCTCCAAACTGCCATATCGAGCGAACGGATTGACCAATCCGCAAAATTTCTATTGCATATGAAAGTAGAAACTCGCCCGATTACAGTGGTAAGTGTAGTTTTCCCCTAGGCCGTTCTAGTTATTCGTTTCGAGCATCAGAACTGCGAAAATTTTGAGTTTCTAAAGCGTTTCTTATCTCCAAACTGCCATATCTCGCGAACGGATTGATCAGTCCGTAAAATTTCTGTTGCATTTGAAAGTAGAAACTCGCCCGATTACAACGGTATGTGCACTTTTCCCCTAGGCGGTTCTAGTTATTCGTTTCGAGCATCAGAACTGCGAAAATTTTTAGTTCCTCAAGCGTTTCTTACCTCCAAACTGCCATATCTCGCGAACGGATTGATCAATCCGCAAAATTTCTGTTGCATCTGAAAGTAGAAACTCGCCCGATTACAACGGTATGCGTACTTCTCCCCTTGGCCGTTCTAGTCATTCGTTTCGAGCATCAGAACTGCGAAAATTTTGAGTTTCTCAAGCGTTTCTTACCTCCAAACAGCCATATCTCGCGAACGGATTGACCAATCCGCAAAATTTCTGTTGCATCTGAAAGTAGAAACTCGCCCGATTACAACGGTATGCGTACTTCTCCCCTAGGCCGTTCTTGTCATTCGTTTCGAGCATCAGAACTGCGAAAATTTTGAGTTTCTCAAGCGTTTCTTATCTCCAAAGTGCCATATCTCGCGAACGGATTGATCAATCCGCAAAATTTCTGTTGCATCTGACAGTAGAAACTCGCCCGATTACAACGGTATGCGCACTTTTCCCCTAGGCGGTTCTAGTTATTCGTTTCGAGCATCAGAACTGCGAAAATTTTGAGTTTCTCAAGCGTTTCTTACCTCCAAACTGCCATATCGAGCGAACGGATTTACCAATCCGCAAAATTTCTGTTGCATCTGAAAGTAGAGACTCGCCCGATTACAACGGTATGTGTAGTTTTCCCCTAGGCCGTTCTAGTTATTCGTTTCGAGCATCAGAACTGCGAAGATTTTGAGTTCCTCAAGCGTTTCTTACATCCAAACGGCCATATCTCGCGAACGGATTGACCAATCCGCAAAATTTCTGTTGCATCTGAAAGTAGAAACTCGCCCGATTACAACGGTATGCGTCCTTCTCCCCTAGGACGTTCTAGTCATTCGTTTCGAGCATCAGAACTGCGGAAATTTTGAGCTTCTCAAGCGTTTCTTATCTCCAAACTGCCATATCTAGCGAACGGATTGATCAATCCGCAAAATTTCTGTTGCATCTGAAAGTAGAAACTCGCCCGATTACACCGGTATGGGTACTTTTCCCCTAGGCCGTTCTAGTTATTCGTTTCGAGCATCAGAACTGCGAAAATTTTGAGTTTCTCAAGCGTTTCTTACCTCCAAACAGCCATATCTCGCGAACGGATTGACCAATCCGCAAAATTTCTGTTGCATCTGAAAGTAGAAACTCGCCCGATTACAACGGTATGCGTACTTCTCCCCTAGGCCGTTCTTGTCATTCGTTTCGAGCATCAGAACTGCGAAAATTTTGAGTTTCTCAAGCGTTTCTTATCTCCAAAGTGCCATATCTCGCGAACGGATTGATCAATCCGCAAAATTTCTGTTGCATCTGACAGTAGAAACTCGCCCGATTACAACGGTATGCGCACTTTTCCCCTAGGCGGTTCTAGTTATTCGTTTCGAGCATCAGAACTGCGAAAATTTTGAGTTTCTCGAGCGTTTCTTACCTCCAAACTGCCATATCGAGCGAACGGATTGACCAATCCGCAAAATTTCTATTGCATATGAAAGTAGAAACTCGCCCGATTACAATGGTAAGTGTAGTTTTCCCCTAGGCCGTTCTAGTTATTCGTTTCGAGCATCAGAACTGCGAAAATTTTGAGTTTCTAAAGCGTTTCTTATCTCCAAACTGCCATATCTCGCGAACGGATTGATCAATCCGTAAAATTTCTGTTGCATTTGAAAGTAGAAACTCGCCCGATTACAACGGTATGTGCACTTTTCCCCTAGGCGGTTCTAGTTATTCGTTTCGAGCATCAGAACTGCGAAAATTTTTAGTTCCTCAAGCGTTTCTTACCTCCAAACTGCCATATCGAGCGAACGGATTTACCAATCCGCAAAATTTCTGTTGCATCTGAAAGTAGAGACTCGCCCGATTACAACGGTATGTGTAGTTTTCCCCTAGGCCGTTCTAGTTATTCGTTTCGAGCATCAGAACTGCGAAAATTTTGAGTTCCTCAAGCGTTTCTTAGATCCAAACGGCCATATCTCGCGAACGGATTGACCAATCCGCATAATTTCTGTTGCACCTGAAAGTAGAAACTCGCCCGATTACAAAGGTATGCGTACTTCTCCCCTAGGACGTTCTAGTCATTCGTTTCGAGCATCAGAACTGCGGAAATTTTGAGTTTCTCAAGCGTTTCTTATCTCCAAACTGCCATATCTAGCGAACGGATTGATCAATCCGCAAAATTTCTGTTGCATCTGAAAGTAGAAACTCGCCCGATTACAATGGTAAGTGTAGTTTTCCCCTAGGCCGTTCTTGTTATTCGTTTCGAGCATCAGAACTGCGAAAATTTTGAGTTTCTAAAGCGTTTCTTATCTCCAAACTGCCATATCTCGCGAACGGATTGATCAATCCGTAAAATTTCTGTTGCATTTGAAAGTAGAAACTCGCCCGATTACAACGGTATGTGCACTTTTCCCCTAGGCGGTTCTAGTTATTCGTTTCGAGCATCAGAACTGCGAAAATTTTTAGTTCCTCAAGCGTTTCTTACCTCCAAACTGCCATATCTCGCGAACGGATTGATCAATCCGCAAAATTTCTGTTGCATCTGAAAGTAGAAACTCGCCCGATTACAACGGTATGCGTACTTCTCCCCTTGGCCGTTCTAGTCATTCGTTTCGAGCATCAGAACTGCGAAAATTTTGAGCTTCTCAAGCCTTTCTTACCTCCAAACTGCCATATCTCGCGAACGGATTGACCAATCCGCATAATTTCTGTTGCTTCTGAAAGTAGAAACTCGCCCGATTACAACGGTATGCGCACTTTTCCCCTAGGCAGTTCTAGTTATTCGTTTCGAGCATCAGAACTGCGAAAATTTTGAGTTTCTCAAGCGTTTCTTACCTCCAAACTGCCATATCTCGCGAACGGATTGACCAATCCGCAAAATTTCTGTTGCTTCTGAAAGTAGAAACTCGCCCGATTACAACGGTATGCGCACTTTTCCCCTAGGCAGTTCTAGTTATTCGTTTCGAGCATCAGAACTGCGAAAATTTTGAGTTTCTCAAGCGTTTCTTACCTCCAAACTGCCATATCGAGCGAACGGATTTACCAATCCGCAAAATTTCTGTTGCATCTGAAAGTAGAGACTCGCCCGATTACAACGGTATGTGTAGTTTTCCCCTAGGCCGTTCTAGTTATTCGTTTCGAGCATCAGAACTGCGAAAATTTTGAGTTCCTCAAGCGTTTCTTACATCCAAACGGCCATATCTCGCGAACGGATTGACCAATCCGCATAATTTCTGTTGCATCTGAAAGTAGAAGCTCGCCCGATTACAACGGTATGCGTCCTTCTCCCCTAGGACGTTCTAGTCATTCGTTTCGAGCATCAGAACTGCGGAAATTTTGAGTTTCTCAAGCGTTTCTTACCTCCAGTCTGCCATATCTCGCGAACGGATTGATCAATCCGCAAAATTTCTGTTGCATCTGAAAGTAGAAACTCGCCCGATTACAACGGTATGCGTACTTCTCCCCTTGGCCGTTCTAGTCATTCGTTTCGAGCATCAGAACTGCGAAAATTTTGAGTTTCTCAAGCGTTTCTTACCTCCAAACAGCCATATCTCGCGAACGGATTGACCAATCCGCAAAATTTCTGTTGCATCTGAAAGTAGAAACTCGCCCGATTACAACGGTATGCGTACTTCTCCCCTAGGCCGTTCTTGTCATTCGTTTCGAGCATCAGAACTGCGAAAATTTTGAGTTTCTCAAGCGTTTCTTATCTCCAAAGTGCCATATCTCGCGAACGGATTGATCAATCCGCAAAATTTCTGTTGCATCTGACAGTAGAAACTCGCCCGATTACAGCGGTATGCGCACTTTTCCCCTAGGCGGTTCTAGTTATTCGTTTCGAGCATCAGAACTGCGAAAATTTTGAGTTTCTCGAGCGTTTCTTACCTCCAAACTGCCATATCGAGCGAACGGATTGACCAATCCGCAAAATTTCTATTGCATATGAAAGTAGAAACTCGCCCGATTACAATGGTAAGTGTAGTTTTCCCCTAGGCCGTTCTAGTTATTCGTTTCGAGCATCAGAACTGCGAAAATTTTGAGTTTCTAAAGCGTTTCTTATCTCCAAACTGCCATATCTCGCGAACGGATTGATCAATCCGTAAAATTTCTGTTGCATTTGAAAGTAGAAACTCGCCCGATTACAACGGTATGTGCACTTTTCCCCTAGGCGGTTCTAGTTATTCGTTTCGAGCATCAGAACTGCGAAAATTTTTAGTTCCTCAAGCGTTTCTTACCTCCAAACTGCCATATCGAGCGAACGGATTTACCAATCCGCAAAATTTCTGTTGCATCTGAAAGTAGAGACTCGCCCGATTACAACGGTATGTGTAGTTTTCCCCTAGGCCGTTCTAGTTATTCGTTTCGAGCATCAGAACTGCGAAAATTTTGAGTTCCTCAAGCGTTTCTTAGATCCAAACGGCCATATCTCGCGAACGGATTGACCAATCCGCATAATTTCTGTTGCACCTGAAAGTAGAAACTCGCCCGATTACAACGGTATGCGTCCTTCTCCCCTAGGACGTTCTAGTCATTCGTTTCGAGCATCAGAACTGCGGAAATTTTGAGTTTCTCAAGCGTTTCTTATCTCCAAACTGCCATATCTAGCGAACGGATTGATCAATCCGCAAAATTTCTGTTGCATCTGAAAGTAGAAACTCGCCCGATTACAATGGTAAGTGTAGTTTTCCCCTAGGCCGTTCTTGTTATTCGTTTCGAGCATCAGAACTGCGAAAATTTTGAGTTTCTAAAGCGTTTCTTATCTCCAAACTGCCATATCTCGCGAACGGATTGATCAATCCGTAAAATTTCTGTTGCATTTGAAAGTAGAAACTCGCCCGATTACAACGGTATGTGCACTTTTCCCCTAGGCGGTTCTAGTTATTCGTTTCGAGCATCAGAACTGCGAAAATTTTTAGTTCCTCAAGCGTTTCTTACCTCCAAACTGCCATATCTCGCGAACGGATTGATCAATCCGCAAAATTTCTGTTGCATCTGAAAGTAGAAACTCGCCCGATTACAACGGTATGCGTACTTCTCCCCTTGGCCGTTCTAGTCATTCGTTTCGAGCATCAGAACTGCGAAAATTTTGAGCTTCTCAAGCCTTTCTTACCTCCAAACTGCCATATCTCGCGAACGGATTGACCAATCCGCATAATTTCTGTTGCTTCTGAAAGTAGAAACTCGCCCGATTACAACGGTATGCGCACTTTTCCCCTAGGCAGTTCTAGTTATTCGTTTCGAGCATCAGAACTGCGAAAATTTTGAGTTTCTCAAGCGTTTCTTACCTCCAAACTGCCATATCTCGCGAACGGATTGACCAATCCGCAAAATTTCTGTTGCTTCTGAAAGTAGAAACTCGCCCGATTACAACGGTATGCGCACTTTTCCCCTAGGCAGTTCTAGTTATTCGTTTCGAGCATCAGAACTGCGAAAATTTTGAGTTTCTCAAGCGTTTCTTACCTCCAAACTGCCATATCGAGCGAACGGATTTACCAATCCGCAAAATTTCTGTTGCATCTGAAAGTAGAGACTCGCCCGATTACAACGGTATGTGTAGTTTTCCCCTAGGCCGTTCTAGTTATTCGTTTCGAGCATCAGAACTGCGAAAATTTTGAGTTCCTCAAGCGTTTCTTACATCCAAACGGCCATATCTCGCGAACGGATTGACCAATCCGCATAATTTCTGTTGCATCTGAAAGTAGAAGCTCGCCCGATTACAACGGTATGCGTCCTTCTCCCCTAGGACGTTCTAGTCATTCGTTTCGAGCATCAGAACTGCGGAAATTTTGAGTTTCTCAAGCGTTTCTTATCTCCAAACTGCCATATCTAGCGAACGGATTGATCAATCCGCAAAATTTCTGTTGCATCTGAAAGTAGAAACTCGCCCGATTACACCGGTATGGGGACTTTTCCCCTAGGCCGTTCTAGTTATTCGTTTCGAGCATCAGAACTGCGAAAATTTTGAGTTTCTCAAGCGTTTCTTACCTCCAAACAGCCATATCTCGCGAACGGATTGACCAATCCGCAAAATTTCTGTTGCATCTGAAAGTAGAAACTCGCCCGATTACAACGGTATGCGTACTTCTCCCCTAGGCCGTTCTTGTCATTCGTTTCGAGCATCAGAACTGCGAAAATTTTAAGTTTCTCAAGCGTTTCTTATCTCCAAAGTGCCATATCTCGCGAACGGATTGATCAATCCGCAAAATTTCTGTTGCATCTGACAGTAGAAACTCGCCCGATTACAACGGTATGCGCACTTTTCCCCTAGGCGGTTCTAGTTATTCGTTTCGAGCATCAGAACTGCGAAAATTTTGAGTTTCTCGAGCGTTTCTTACCTCCAAACTGCCATATCGAGCGAACGGATTGACCAATCCGCAAAATTTCTATTGCATATGAAAGTAGAAACTCGCCCGATTACAGTGGTAAGTGTAGTTTTCCCCTAGGCCGTTCTAGTTATTCGTTTCGAGCATCAGAACTGCGAAAATTTTGAGTTTCTAAAGCGTTTCTTATCTCCAAACTGCCATATCTCGCGAACGGATTGATCAGTCCGTAAAATTTCTGTTGCATTTGAAAGTAGAAACTCGCCCGATTACAACGGTATGTGCACTTTTCCCCTAGGCGGTTCTAGTTATTCGTTTCGAGCATCAGAACTGCGAAAATTTTTAGTTCCTCAAGCGTTTCTTACCTCCAAACTGCCATATCTCGCGAACGGATTGATCAATCCGCAAAATTTCTGTTGCATCTGAAAGTAGAAACTCGCCCGATTACAACGGTATGCGTACTTCTCCCCTTGGCCGTTCTAGTCATTCGTTTCGAGCATCAGAACTGCGAAAATTTTGAGCTTCTCAAGCCTTTCTTACCTCCAAACTGCCATATCTCGCGAACGGATTGACCAATCCGCATAATTTCTGTTGCATCTGAAAGTAGAAACTCGCCCGATTACAAAGGTATGCGTACTTCTCCCCTAGGCCGTTCTAGTCATTCGTTTAGAGCATCAGAACTTCGAAAATTTTGAGTTTCTCAAGCGTTTCTTACCTCCAAACTGCCATATCTCGCGAACGGATTGACCAATCCGCAAAATTTCTGTTGCTTCTGAAAGTAGAAACTCGCCCGATTACAACGGTATGCGCACTTTTCCCCTAGGCAGTTCTAGTTATTCGTTTCGAGCATCAGAACTGCGAAAATTTTGAGTTTCTCAAGCGTTTCTGACATCCAAACGGCCATATCTCGCGAACGGATTGACCAATCCGCATAATTTCTGTTGCATTTGAAAGTAGAAACTCGCCCGATTACAACGGTATGCGTACTTCTCCCCTAGGCCGTTCTAGTCATTCGTTTCGAGCATCAGAACTTCGAAAATTTTGAGTTTCCCAAGCGTTTCTTACCTCCAGTCTGCCATATCTCGCGAACGGATTGACCAATCCGCAAAATTTCTGTTGCTTCTGAAAGTAGAAACTCGCCCGATTACAACGGTATGCGCACTTTTCCCCTGGGCCGTTCTAGTTATTCGTTACGAGCGTCAGAACTGCGAAAATTTTGAGTTTCTCAAGCGTTTCTTACCTCCAAACTGCCATATCTGGCGAACGGATTGACCAATCCGCAAAATTTCTGTTGCTTCTGAAAGTAGAAACTCGCCCGATTACAACGGTATGCGCACTTTTCCCCTAGGCAGTTCTAGTTATTCGTTTCGAGCATCAGAACTGCGAAAATTTTGAGTTTCTCAAGCGTTTCTTACCTCCAAACTGCCATATCGAGCGAACGGATTTACCAATCCGCAAAATTTCTGTTGCATCTGAAAGTAGAGACTCGCCCGATTACAACGGTATGTGTAGTTTTCCCCTAGGCCGTTCTAGTTATTCGTTTCGAGCATCAGAACTGCGAAAATTTTGAGTTCCTCAAGCGTTTCTTAGATCCAAACGGCCATATCTCGCGAACGGATTGACCAATCCGCATAATTTCTGTTGCACCTGAAAGTAGAAACTCGCCCGATTACAACGGTATGCGTCCTTCTCCCCTAGGACGTTCTAGTCATTCGTTTCGAGCATCAGAACTGCGGAAATTTTGAGTTTCTCAAGCGTTTCTTATCTCCAAACTGCCATATCTAGCGAACGGATTGATCAATCCGCAAAATTTCTGTTGCATCTGAAAGTAGAAACTCGCCCGATTACACCGGTATGGGGACTTTTCCCCTAGGCCGTTCTAGTTATTCGTTTCGAGCATCAGAACTGCGAAAATTTTGAGTTTCTCAAGCGTTTCTTACCTCCAAACAGCCATATCTCGCGAACGGATTGACCAATCCGCAAAATTTCTGTTGCACCTGAAAGTAGAAACTCGCCCGATTACAACGGTATGCGTACTTCTCCCCTAGGCCGTTCTTGTCATTCGTTTCGAGCATCAGAACTGCGAAAATTTTAAGTTTCTCAAGCGTTTCTTATCTCCAAAGTGCCATATCTCGCGAACGGATTGATCAATCCGCAAAATTTCTGTTGCATCTGACAGTAGAAACTCGCCCGATTACAACGGTATGCGCACTTTTCCCCTAGGCGGTTCTAGTTATTCGTTTCGAGCATCAGAACTGCGAAAATTTTGAGTTTCTCGAGCGTTTCTTACCTCCAAACTGCCATATCGAGCGAACGGATTGACCAATCCGCAAAATTTCTATTGCATATGAAAGTAGAAACTCGCCCGATTACAATGGTAAGTGTAGTTTTCCCCTAGGCCGTTCTAGTTATTCGTTTCGAGCATCAGAACTGCGAAAATTTTGAGTTTCTAAAGCGTTTCTTATCTCCAAACTGCCATATCTCGCGAACGGATTGATCAGTCCGTAAAATTTCTGTTGCATTTGAAAGTAGAAACTCGCCCGATTACAACGGTATGTGCACTTTTCCCCTAGGCGGTTCTAGTTATTCGTTTCGAGCATCAGAACTGCGAAAATTTTTAGTTCCTCAAGCGTTTCTTACCTCCAAACTGCCATATCTCGCGAACGGATTGATCAATCCGCAAAATTTCTGTTGCATCTGAAAGTAGAAACTCGCCCGATTACAACGGTATGCGTACTTCTCCCCTTGGCCGTTCTAGTCATTCGTTTCGAGCATCAGAACTGCGAAAATTTTGAGCTTCTCAAGCCTTTCTTACCTCCAAACTGCCATATCTCGCGAACGGATTGACCAATCCGCATAATTTCTGTTGCATCTGAAAGTAGAAACTCGCCCGATTACAAAGGTATGCGTACTTCTCCCCTAGGCCGTTCTAGTCATTCGTTTAGAGCATCAGAACTTCGAAAATTTTGAGTTTCTCAAGCGTTTCTTACCTCCAAACTGCCATATCTCGCGAACGGATTGACCAATCCGCAAAATTTCTGTTGCTTCTGAAAGTAGAAACTCGCCCGATTACAACGGTATGCGCACTTTTCCCCTAGGCAGTTCTAGTTATTCGTTTCGAGCATCAGAACTGCGAAAATTTTGAGTTTCTCAAGCGTTTCTGACATCCAAACGGCCATATCTCGCGAACGGATTGACCAATCCGCATAATTTCTGTTGCATTTGAAAGTAGAAACTCGCCCGATTACAACGGTATGCGTACTTCTCCCCTAGGCCGTTCTAGTCATTCGTTTCGAGCATCAGAACTTCGAAAATTTTGAGTTTCCCAAGCGTTTCTTACCTCCAGTCTGCCATATCTCGCGAACGGATTGACCAATCCGCAAAATTTCTGTTGCTTCTGAAAGTAGAAACTCGCCCGATTACAACGGTATGCGCACTTTTCCCCTGGGCCGTTCTAGTTATTCGTTACGAGCGTCAGAACTGCGAAAATTTTGAGTTTCTCAAGCGTTTCTTACCTCCAAACTGCCATATCTGGCGAACGGATTGACCAATCCGCAAAATTTCTGTTGCTTCTGAAAGTAGAAACTCGCCCGATTACAACGGTATGCGCACTTTTCCCCTAGGCAGTTCTAGTTATTCGTTTCGAGCGTCAGAACTGCGAAAATTTTGAGTTTCTCAAGCGTTTCTTACCTCCAAACTGCCATATCTCGCGAACGGATTGACCAATCCGCAAAATTTCTGTTGCTTCTGAAAGTAGAAACTCGCCCGATTACAACGGTATGCGCACTTTTCCCCTAGGCAGTTCTAGTTATTCGTTTCGAGCATCAGAACTGCGAAAATTTTGAGTTTCTCAAGCGTTTCTGACATCCAAACGGCCATATCTCGCGAACGGATTGACCAATCCGCATAATTTCTGTTGCATTTGAAAGTAGAAACTCGCCCGATTACAACGGTATGCGTACTTCTCCCCTAGGCCGTTCTAGTCATTCGTTTCGAGCATCAGAACTTCGAAAATTTTGAGTTTCCCAAGCGTTTCTTACCTCCAGTCTGCCATATCTCGCGAACGGATTGACCAATCCGCAAAATTTCTGTTGCTTCTGAAAGTAGAAACTCGCCCGATTACAACGGTATGCGCACTTTTCCCCTGGGCCGTTCTAGTTATTCGTTACGAGCGTCAGAACTGCGAAAATTTTGAGTTTCTCAAGCGTTTCTTACCTCCAAACTGCCATATCTGGCGAACGGATTGACCAATCCGCAAAATTTCTGTTGCTTCTGAAAGTAGAAACTCGCCCGATTACAACGGTATGCGCACTTTTCCCCTAGGCAGTTCTAGTTATTCGTTTCGAGCATCAGAACTGCGAAAATTTTGAGTTTCTCAAGCGTTTCTTACCTCCAAACTGCCATATCGAGTGAACGGATTTACCAATCCGCAAAATTTCTGTTGCATCTGAAAGTAGAGACTCGCCCGATTACAACGGTATGTGTAGTTGTCCCCTAGGCCGTTCTAGTTATTCGTTTCGAGCATCAGAACTGCGAAAATTTTGAGTTCCTCAAGCGTTTCTTACATCCAAACGGCCATATCTCGCGAACGGATTGACCAATCCGCATAATTTCTGTTGCATCTGAAAGTAGAAGCTCGCCCGATTACAACGGTATGCGTCCTTCTCCCCTAGGACGTTCTAGTCATTCGTTTCGAGCATCAGAACTGCGGAAATTTTGAGTTTCTCAAGCGTTTCTTATCTCCAAACTGCCATATCTAGCGAACGGATTGATCAATCCGCAAAATTTCTGTTGCATCTGAAAGTAGAAACTCGCCCGATTACACCGGTATGGGGACTTTTCCCCTAGGCCGTTCTTGTCATTCGTTTCGAGCATCAGAACTGCGAAAATTTTAAGTTTCTCAAGCGTTTCTTATCCCCAAAGTGCCATATCTCGCGAACGGATTGATCAATCCGCAAAATTTCTGTTGCATCTGACAGTAGAAACTCGCCCGATTACAACGGTATGCGCACTTTTCCCCTAGGCGGTTCTAGTTATTCGTTTCGAGCATCAGAACTGCGAAAATTTTGAGTTTCTCGAGCGTTTCTTACCTCCAAACTGCCATATCGAGCGAACGGATTGACCAATCCGCAAAATTTCTATTGCATATGAAAGTAGAAACTCGCCCGATTACAATGGTAAGTGAAGTTTTCCCCTAGGCCGTTCTAGTTATTCGTTTCGAGCATCAGAACTGCGAAAATTTTGAGTTTCTAAAGCGTTTCTTATCTCCAAACTGCCATATCTCGCGAACGGATTGATCAGTCCGTAAAATTTCTGTTGCATTTGAAAGTAGAAACTCGCCCGATTACAACGGTATGTGCACTTTTCCCCTAGGCGGTTCTAGTTATTCGTTTCGAGCATCAGAACTGCGAAAATTTTTAGTTCCTCAAGCGTTTCTTACCTCCAAACTGCCATATCTCGCGAACGGATTGATCAATCCGCAAAATTTCTGTTGCATCTGAAAGTAGAAACTCGCCCGATTATAACGGTATGCGTACTTCTCCCCTTGGCCGTTCTAGTCATTCGTTTCGAGCATCAGAACTGCGAAAATTTTGAGCTTCTCAAGCCTTTCTTACCTCCAAACTGCCATATCTCGCGAACGGATTGACCAATCCGCATAATTTCTGTTGCATCTGAAAGTAGAAACTCGCCCGATTACAAAGGTATGCGTACTTCTCCCCTAGGCCGTTCTAGTCATTCGTTTCGAGCATCAGAACTTCGAAAATTTTGAGTTTCTCAAGCGTTTCTTACCTCCAAACTGCCATATCTCGCGAACGGATTGACCAATCCGCAAAATTTCTGTTGCTTCTGAAAGTAGAAACTCGCCCGATTACAACGGTATGCGCACTTTTCCCCTAGGCAGTTCTAGTTATTCGTTTCGAGCATCAGAACTGCGAAAATTTTGAGTTTCTCAAGCGTTTCTGACATCCAAACGGCCATATCTCGCGAACGGATTGACCAATCCGCATAATTTCTGTTGCATTTGAAAGTAGAAACTCGCCCGATTACAACGGTATGCGTACTTCTCCCCTAGGCCGTTCTAGTCATTCGTTTCGAGCATCAGAACTTCGAAAATTTTGAGTTTCCCAAGCGTTTCTTACCTCCAGTCTGCCATATCTCGCGAACGGATTGACCAATCCGCAAAATTTCTGTTGCTTCTGAAAGTAGAAACTCGCCCGATTACAACGGTATGCGCACTTTTCCCCTGGGCCGTTCTAGTTATTCGTTACGAGCGTCAGAACTGCGAAAATTTTGAGTTTCTCAAGCGTTTCTTACCTCCAAACTGCCATATCGAGCGAACGGGTTGACCAATCCGCAAAATTTCTGTTGCATCTGAAAGTAGAGACTCGCCCGATTACAACGGTATGTGTAGTTTTCCCCTAGGCCGTTCTAGTTATTCGTTTCGAGCATCAGAACTGCGAAAATTTTGAGTTCCTCAAGCGTTTCTTACATCCAAACGGCCATATCTCGCGAACGGATTGACCAATCCGCATAATTTCTGTTGCATCTGAAAGTAGAAACTCGCCCGATTACAACGGTATGCGTCCTTCTCCCCTAGGACGTTCTAGTTATTCGTTTCGAGCATCAGAACTTCGAAAATTTTGAGTTTCTCAAGCGTTTCTTACCTCCAAACTGCCATATCTCGCGAACGGATTGACCATTCCGCAAAATTTCTGTTGCTTCTGAAAGTAGAAACTCGCCCGATTACAACGGTATGCGCACTTTTCCCCTAGGCAGTTCTAGTTATTCGTTTCGAGCATCAGAACTGCGAAAATTTTGAGTTTCTCAAGCGTTTCTTACCTCCAAACTGCCATATCGAGCGAACGGATTTACCAATCCGCAAAATTTCTGTTGCATCTGAATGTAGAGACTCGCCCGATTACAACGGTATGTGTAGTTTTCCCCTAGGCCGTTCTAGTTATTCGTTTCGAGCATCAGAACTGCGAAAATTTTGAGTTCCTCAAGCGTTTCTTACATCCAAACGGCCATATCTCGCGAACGGATTGACCAATCCGCATAATTTCTGTTGCATCTGAAAGTAGAAACTCGCCCGATTACAACGGTATGCGTCCTTCTCCCCTAGGACGTTCTAGTCATTCGTTTCGAGCATCAGAACTGCGGAAATTTTGAGTTTCTCAAGCGTTTCTTATCTCCAAACTGCCATATCTAGTGAACGGATTGATCAATCCGCAAAATTTCTGTTGCATCTGAAAGTAGAAACTCGCCCGATTACATCGGTATGGGTACTTTTCCCCTAGGCCGTTCTAGTTATTCGTTTCGAGCATCAGAACTGCGAAAATTTTGAGTTTCTCAAGCGTTTCTTACCTCCAAACAGCCATATCTCGCGAACGGATTGACCAATCCGCAAAATTTCTGTTGCATCTGAAAGTAGAAACTCGCCCGATTACAACGGTATGCGTACTTCACCCCTAGGCCGTTCTTGTCATTCGTTTCGAGCATCAGAACTGCGAAAATTTTGAGTTTCTCAAGCGTTTCTTATCTCCAAAGTGCCATATCTCGCGAACGGATTGATCAATCCGCAAAATTTCTGTTGCATCTGACAGTAGAAACTCGCCCGATTACAACGGTATGCGCACTTTTCCCCTAGGCGGTTCTAGTTATTCGTTTCGAGCATCAGAACTGCGAAAATTTTGAGTTTCTCGAGCGTTTCTTACCTCCAAACTGCCATATCGAGCGAACGGATTGACCAATCCGCAAAATTTCTATTGCATATGAAAGTAGAAACTCGCCCGATTACAATGGTAAGTGTAGTTTTCCCCTAGGCCGTTCTAGTTATTCGTTTCGAGCATCAGAACTGCGAAAATTTTGAGTTTCTAAAGCGTTTCTTATCTCCAAACTGCCATATCTCGCGAACGGATTGATCAATCCGTAAAATTTCTGTTGCATCTGAAAGTAGAAACTCGCCCGATTACAACGGTATGCGCACTTTTCCCCTAGGCAGTTCTAGTTATTCGTTTCGAGCATCAGAACTGCGAAAATTTTGAGTTTCTCAAGCGTTTCTGACATCCAAACGGCCATATCTCGCGAACGGATTGACCAATCCGCATAATTTCTGTTGCATTTGAAAGTAGAAACTCGCCCGATTACAACGGTATGCGTACTTCTCCCCTAGGCCGTTCTAGTCATTCGTTTCGAGCATCAGAACTTCGAAAATTTTGAGTTTCCCAAGCGTTTCTTACCTCCAGTCTGCCATATCTCGCGAACGGATTGACCAATCCGCAAAATTTCTGTTGCTTCTGAAAGTAGAAACTCGCCCGATTACAACGGTATGCGCACTTTTCCCCTGGGCCGTTCTAGTTATTCGTTACGAGCGTCAGAACTGCGAAAATTTTGAGTTTCTCAAGCGTTTCTTACCTCCAAACTGCCATATCGAGCGAACGGGTTGACCAATCCGCAAAATTTCTGTTGCATCTGAAAGTAGAGACTCGCCCGATTACAACGGTATGTGTAGTTTTCCCCTAGGCCGTTCTAGTTATTCGTTTCGAGCATCAGAACTGCGAAAATTTTGAGTTCCTCAAGCGTTTCTTACATCCAAACGGCCATATCTCGCGAACGGATTGACCAATCCGCATAATTTCTGTTGCATCTGAAAGTAGAAACTCGCCCGATTACAACGGTATGCGTCCTTCTCCCCTAGGACGTTCTAGTTATTCGTTTCGAGCATCAGAACTTCGAAAATTTTGAGTTTCTCAAGCGTTTCTTACCTCCAAACTGCCATATCTCGCGAACGGATTGACCATTCCGCAAAATTTCTGTTGCTTCTGAAAGTAGAAACTCGCCCGATTACAACGGTATGCGCACTTTTCCCCTAGGCAGTTCTAGTTATTCGTTTCGAGCATCAGAACTGCGAAAATTTTGAGTTTCTCAAGCGTTTCTTACCTCCAAACTGCCATATCGAGCGAACGGATTTACCAATCCGCAAAATTTCTGTTGCATCTGAATGTAGAGACTCGCCCGATTACAACGGTATGTGTAGTTTTCCCCTAGGCCGTTCTAGTTATTCGTTTCGAGCATCAGAACTGCGAAAATTTTGAGTTCCTCAAGCGTTTCTTACATCCAAACGGCCATATCTCGCGAACGGATTGACCAATCCGCATAATTTCTGTTGCATCTGAAAGTAGAAACTCGCCCGATTACAACGGTATGCGTCCTTCTCCCCTAGGACGTTCTAGTCATTCGTTTCGAGCATCAGAACTGCGGAAATTTTGAGTTTCTCAAGCGTTTCTTATCTCCAAACTGCCATATCTAGTGAACGGATTGATCAATCCGCAAAATTTCTGTTGCATCTGAAAGTAGAAACTCGCCCGATTACATCGGTATGGGTACTTTTCCCCTAGGCCGTTCTAGTTATTCGTTTCGAGCATCAGAACTGCGAAAATTTTGAGTTTCTCAAGCGTTTCTTACCTCCAAACAGCCATATCTCGCGAACGGATTGACCAATCCGCAAAATTTCTGTTGCATCTGAAAGTAGAAACTCGCCCGATTACAACGGTATGCGTACTTCACCCCTAGGCCGTTCTTGTCATTCGTTTCGAGCATCAGAACTGCGAAAATTTTGAGTTTCTCAAGCGTTTCTTATCTCCAAAGTGCCATATCTCGCGAACGGATTGATCAATCCGCAAAATTTCTGTTGCATCTGACAGTAGAAACTCGCCCGATTACAACGGTATGCGCACTTTTCCCCTAGGCGGTTCTAGTTATTCGTTTCGAGCATCAGAACTGCGAAAATTTTGAGTTTCTCGAGCGTTTCTTACCTCCAAACTGCCATATCGAGCGAACGGATTGACCAATCCGCAAAATTTCTATTGCATATGAAAGTAGAAACTCGCCCGATTACAATGGTAAGTGTAGTTTTCCCCTAGGCCGTTCTAGTTATTCGTTTCGAGCATCAGAACTGCGAAAATTTTGAGTTTCTAAAGCGTTTCTTATCTCCAAACTGCCATATCTCGCGAACGGATTGATCAATCCGTAAAATTTCTGTTGCATCTGAAAGTAGAAACTCGCCCGATTACAACGGTATGCGTACTTCTCCCCTAGGCCGTTCTTGTCATTCGTTTCGAGCATCAGAACTGCGAAAATTTTGAGTTTCTCAAGCGTTTCTTATCTCCAAAGTGCCATATCTCGCGAACGGATTGATCAATCCGCAAAATTTCTGTTGCATCTGACAGTAGAAACTCGCCCGATTACATCGGTATGGGTACTTTTCCCCTAGGCCGTTCTAGTTATTCGTTTCGAGCATCAGAACTGCGAAAATTTTGAGCTTCTCAAGCCTTTCTTACCTCCAAACTGCCATATCTCGCGAACGGATTGACCAATCCGCATAATTTCTGTTGCAACTGAAAGTAGAAACTCGCCCGATTACAAAGGTATGCGCACTTCTCCCCTAGGCCGTTCTAGTCATTCGTTTCGAGCATCAGAACTTCGAAAATTTTGAGTTTCTCAAGCGTTTCTTACCTCCAAACTGCCATATCTCGCGAACGGATTGACCAATCCGCAAAATTTCTGTTGCTTCTGAAAGTAGAAACTCGCCCGATTACAACGGTATGCGCACTTTTCCCCTAGGCAGTTCTAGTTATTCGTTTCGAGCATCAGAACTGCGAAAATTTTGAGTTTCTCAAGCGTTTCTGACATCCAAACGGCCATATCTCGCGAACGGATTGACCAATCCGCATAATTTCTGTTGCATTTGAAAGTAGAAACTCGCCCGATTACAACGGTATGCGTACTCCTCCCCTAGGCCGTTCTAGTCATTCGTTTCGAGCATCAGAACTGCGAAAATTTTGAGTTTCTCAAGCGTTTCTTACCTCCAAACTGCCATATCGAGCGAACGGATTGACCAATCCGCAAAATTTCTGTTGCTTCTGAAAGTAGAAACTCGCCCGATTACAACGGTATGCGCACTTTTCCCCTAGGCAGTTCTAGTTATTCGTTTCGAGCATCAGAACTGCGAAAATTTTGAGTTTCTCAAGCGTTTCTTACCTCCAAACTGCCATATCGAGCGAACGGATTTACCAATCCGCAAAATTTCTGTTGCATCTGAAAGTAGAGACTCGCCCGATTACAACGGTATGTGTAGTTTTCCCCTAGGCCGTTCTAGTTATTCGTTTCGAGCATCAGAACTGCGAAAATTTTGAGTTCCTCAAGCGTTTCTTACCTCCAAACTGCCATATCTCGCGAACGGATTGACCAATCCGCAAAATTTCTGTTGCTTCTGAAAGTAGAAACTCGCCCGATTACAAAGGTATGCGCACTTCTCCCCTAGGCCGTTCTAGTCATTCGTTTCTAGCATCAGAACTGCGAAAATTTTTAGTTTCTCAAGCGTTTCTTACTTCCAAACTGCCATATCTCGCGAACGGATCGACCAATCCGCAAAATTTCTGTTGCATTTGAAAGTAGAAACTCGCCCGATTACAACGGTATGTGCACTTTTCCCCTAGGCGGTTCTAGTTATTCGTTTCGAGCATCAGAACTGCGAAAATTTTTAGTTCCTCAAGCGTTTCTTACCTCCAAACTGCCATATCTCGCGAACGGACTGACCAATCCGCAAAATTTCTGTTGCTTCTGAAAGTAGAAGCTCGCCCGATTACAACGGTATGTGTAGTTTTCCCCTAGGCCGTTCTAGTCATTCGTTTAGAGCATCAGAACTGCGAAAATTTTGAGTTTCTCAAGCGTTTCTTATGTCCAAACTGCCATATCTCGCGAACGGATTGATCAATCCGCAAAATTTCTGTTGCATCTGAAAGTAGAAACTCGCCCGATTACAACGGTATGCGTACTTCTCCCCTAGGCCGTTCTAGTCATTCGTTTCGAGCACCAGAACTGCGAAAATTTTGAGTTTCTAAAGCGTTTCTTATCTCCAAACTGCCATATCTCGCGAACGGATTGATCAATCCGTAAAATTTCTGTTGCATTTGAAAGTAGAAACTCGCCCGATTACAACGGTATGTGCACTTTTCCCCTAGGCGGTTCTAGTTATTCGTTTCGAGCATCAGAACTGCGAAAATTTTGAGTTTCTCAAGCGTTTCTTATGTCCAAACTGCCATATCTCGCGAACGGATTGATCAATCCGCAAAATTTCTGTTGCATCTGAAAGTAGAAACTCGCCCGATTACAACGGTATGCGTACTCCTCCCCTAGGCCGTTCTAGTCATTCGTTTCGAGCATCAGAACTGCGAAAATTTTGAGTTTCTAAAGCGTTTCTTATCTCCAAACTGCCATATCTCGCGAACGGATTGATCAATCCGTAAAATTTCTGTTGCATTTGAAAGTAGAAACTCGCCCGATTACAACGGTATGGGCACTTCTCCCCTAGGCCGTTCTAGTCATTCGTTTCTAGCATCAGAACTGCGAAAATTTTTAGTTTCTCAAGCGTTTCTTACTTCCAAACTGCCATATCACGCGAACGGATCGACCAATCCGCAAAATTTCTGTTGCATTTGAAAGTAGAAACTCGCCCGATTACAACGGTATGTGCACTTTTCCCCTAGGCGGTTCTAGTTATTCGTTTCGAGCATCAGAACTGCGAAAATTTTGAGTTTCTCAAGCGTCTTATGTCCAAACTGCCATATCTCGCGAACGGATTGATCAATCCGCAAAATTTCTGTTGCATCTGAAAGTAGAAACTCGCCCGATTACAACGGTATGCGTACTTCTCCCCTAGGCCGTTCTAGTCATTCGTTTCGAGCATCAGAACTGCGAAAATTTTGAGTTTCTAAAGCGTTTCTTATCTCCAAACTGCCATATCTCGCGAACGGATTGATCAATCCGTAAAATTTCTGTTGCATTTGAAAGTAGAAACTCGCCCGATTACAACGGTATGGGCACTTCTCCCCTAGGCCGTTCTAGTCATTCGTTTCTAGCATCAGAACTGCGAAAATTTTTAGTTTCTCAAGCGTTTCTTACTTCCAAACTGCCATATCACGCGAACGGATCGACCAATCCTCAAAATTTCTGTTGCATTTGAAAGTAGAAACTCGCCCGATTACAACGGTATGTGCACTTTTCCCCTAGGCGATTCTAGTTATTCGTTTCGAGCATCAGAACTGCGAAAATTTTGAGTTTCTCAAGCGTTTCTTACCTCCAAACTGCCACATCTCGCGAACGGATTGACCAATCCGCAAAATTTCTGTTGCATCTGAAAGTAGAAACTCGCCCGATTACAACGGTATGTGTAGTTTTCCCCTAGGCCGTTCCAGTTATTCGTTTAGAGTATCAGTACTGCGAAAATTTTGAGTTTCTCAAGCGTTTCTTACCTCCAAACAGCCATATCTCGCGAACGGATTGACCAATCCGCAAAATTTCTGTTGCATCTGAAAGTAGAAACTCGCCCGATTACAACGGTATGCGTACTTCTCCCCTAGGCCGTTCTTGTCATTCGTTTCGAGCATCAGAACTGCGAAAATTTTGAGTTTCTCAAGCGTTTCTTATCTCCAAAGTGCCATATCTCGCGAACGGATTGATCAATCCGCAAAATTTCTGTTGCATCTGAAAGTAGAAACTCGCCGGATTACAACGGTATGCCCACTTTTCCCCTAGGCGGTTCTAGTTATTCGTTTCGAGCATCAGAACTGCGAAAATTTTGAGTTTCTCGAGCGTTTCTTACCTCCAAACTGCCATATCGAGCGAACGGATTGACCAATCCGCAAAATTTCTATTGCATATGAAAGTAGAAACTCGCCCGATTACAATGGTAAGTGTAGTTTTCCCCTAGGCCGTTCTAGTTATTCGTTTCGAGCATCAGAACTGCGAAAATTTTGAGTTTCTAAAGCGTTTCTTATCTCCAAACTGCCATATCTCGCGAACGGATTGATCAATCCGTAAAATTTCTGTTGCATTTGAAAGTAGAAACTCGCCCGATTACAACGGTATGTGCACTTTTCCCCTAGGCGGTTCTAGTTATTCGTTTCGAGCATCAGAACTGCGAAAATTTTTAGTTTCTCAAGCGTTTCTTACCTCCAAACTGGCATATCTCGCGAACGGATTGACCAATCCGAAAAATTTCTGTTGCTTCTGAAAGTAGAAGCTCGCCCGATTACAACGGTATGTGTAGTTTTGCCCTAGGCCGTTCTAGTCATTCGTTTAGAGCATCAGAACTGCGAAAATTTTGAGTTTCTCAAGCGTTTCTTATCTCCAAACTGCCATATCTCGCGAACGGATTGATCAATCCGTAAAATTTCTGTTGCATTTGAAAGTAGAAACTCGCCCGATTACAACGGTATGTGCACTTTTCCCCTAGGCGGTTCTAGTTATTCGTTTCGAGCATCAGAACTGCGAAAATTTTTAGTTCCTCAAGCGTTTCTTACCTCCAAACTGCCATATCTCGCGAATGGACTGACCAATCCGCAAAATTTCTGTTGCTTCTGAAAGTAGAAGCTCGCCCGATTACAACGGTATGTGTAGTTTTCCCCTAGGCCGTTCTAGTCATTCGTTTAGAGCATCAGAACTGCGAAAATTTTGAGTTTCTCAAGCGTTTCTTATGTCCAAACTGCCATATCTCGCGAACGGATTGATCAATCCGCAAAATTTCTGTTGCATCTGAAAGTAGAAACTCGCCCGATTACAACGGTATGCGTACTTCTCCCCTAGGCCGTTCTAGTCATTCGTTTCGAGCAACAGAACTGCGAAAATTTTGAGTTTCTCAAGCGTTTCTTACCTCCAAACTGCCATATCTCGCGAACGGATTGACCAATCCGCAAAATTTCTGCTGCTTCTGAAAGTAGAAACTCGCCCGATTACAAAGGTATGCGCACTTCTCCCCTAGGCCGTTATAGTCATTCGTTTCTAGCATCAGAACTGCGAAAATTTTTAGTTTCTCAAGCGTTTCTTACTTCCAAACTGCCATATCTCGCGAACGGATCGACCAATCCGCAAAATTTCTGTTGCATTTGAAAGTAGAAACTCGCCCGATTACAACGGTATGTGTAGTTTTCCCCTAGGCCGTTCCAGTTATTCGTTTCGAGCATCAGAACTGCGAAAATTTTGAGTTTCTCAAGCGTTTCTTATCTCCAAAGTGCCATATCTCGCGAACGGATTGATCAATCCGCAAAATTTCTGTTGCATCTGAAAGTAGAAACTCGCCGGATTACAACGGTATGCCCACTTTTCCCCTAGGCGGTTCTAGTTATTCGTTTCGAGCATCAGAACTGCGAAAATTTTGAGTTTCTCGAGCGTTTCTTACCTCCAAACTGCCATATCGAGCGAACGGATTGACCAATCCGCAAAATTTCTATTGCATATGAAAGTAGAAACTCGCCCGATTACAATGGTAAGTGTAGTTTTCCCCTAGGCCGTTCTAGTTATTCGTTTCGAGCATCAGAACTGCGAAAATTTTGAGTTTCTAAACCGTTTCTTATCTCCAAACTGCCATATCTCGCGAACGGATTGATCAATCCGTAAAATTTCTGTTGCATTTGAAAGTAGAAACTCGCCCGATTACAACGGTATGTACACTTTTCCCCTAGGCGGTTCTAGTTATTCGTTTCGAGCATCAGAACTGCGAAAATTTTTAGTTCCTCAAGCGTTTCTTACCTCCAAACTGCCATATCTCGCGAATGGACTGACCAATCCGCAAAATTTCTGTTGCTTCTGAAAGTAGAAGCTCGCCCGATTACAACGGTATGTGTAGTTTTCCCCTAGGCCGTTCTAGTCATTCGTTTAGAGCATCAGAACTGCGAAAATTTTGAGTTTCTCAAGCGTTTCTTATGTCCAAACTGCCATATCTCGCGAACGGATTGATCAATCCGCAAAATTTCTGTTGCATCTGAAAGTAGAAACTCGCCCGATTACAACGGTATGCGTACTTCTCCCCTAGGCCGTTCTAGTCATTCGTTTCGAGCAACAGAACTGCGAAAATTTTGAGTTTCTCAAGCGTTTCTTACCTCCAAACTGCCATATCTCGCGAACGGATTGACCAATCCGCAAAATTTCTGTTGCTTCTGAAAGTAGAAACTCGCCCGATTACAAAGGTATGCGCACTTCTCCCCTAGGCCGTTATAGTCATTCGTTTCTAGCATCAGAACTGCGAAAATTTTTAGTTTCTCAAGCGTTTCTTACTTCCAAACTGCCATATCTCGCGAACGGATCGACCAATCCGCAAAATTTCTGTTGCATTTGAAAGTAGAAACTCGCCCGATTACAACGGTATGTGCAGTTTTCCCCTAGGCCGTTCCAGTTATTCGTTTAGAGTATCAGTACTGCGAAAATTTTGAGTTTCTCAAGCGTTTCTTACCTCCAAACAGCCATATCTCGCGAACGGATTGACCAATCCGCAAAATTTCTGTTGCATCTGAAAGTAGAAACTCGCCCGATTACAACGGTATGCGTACTTCTCCCCTAGGCCGTTCTTGTCATTCGTTTCGAGCATCAGAACTGCGAAAATTTTTAGTTCCTCAAGCGTTTCTTACCTCCAAACTGCCATATCTCGCGAACGGACTGACCAATCCGCAAAATTTCTGTTGCTTCTGAAAGTAGAAGCTCGCCCGATTACAACGGTATGTGTAGTTTTCCCCTAGGCCGTTCTAGTCATTCGTTTAGAGCATCAGAACTGCGAAAATTTTGAGTTTCTCAAGCGTTTCTTATCTCCAAACTGCCATATCTCGCGAACGGATTGATCAATCCGCAAAATTTCTGTTGCATCTGAAAGTAGAAACTCGCCCGATTACAACGGTATGCGTACTTCTCCCCTAGGCCGTTCTAGTCATTCGATTCGAGCAACAGAACTGCGAAAATTTTGAGTTTCTCAAGCGTTTCTTACCTCCAAACTGCCATATCTCGCGAACGGATTGACCAATCCGCAAAATTTCTGTTGCTTCTGAAAGTAGAAACTCGCCCGATTACAAAGGTATGCGCACTTCTCCCCTAGGCCGTTCTAGTCATTCGTTTCTAGCATCAGAACTGCGAAAATTTTGAGTTTCTCAAGCGTTTCTTACTTCCAAACTGCCATATCTCGCGAACGGATCGACCAATCCGCAAAATTTCTGTTGCATATGAAAGTAGAAACTCGCCCGATTACATCGGTATGCGTACTTTTCCCCTAGGCCGTTCTAGTTATTCGTTTCGAGCACCAGAACTGCGAAAATTTTGAGTTTCTCAAGCGTTTCTTACTTCCAAACTGCCACATCTCGCGAACGGATTGACCAATCCGCAAAATTTCTGTTGCATTTGAAAGTAGAAACTCGCCCGATTACAACGGTATGTGCAGTTTTCCCCTAGGCCGTTCCAGTTATTCGTTTAGAGTATCAGTACTGCGAAAATTTTGAGTATCTCAAGCGTTTCTTACCTCCAAACAGCCATATCTCGCGAACGGATTGACCAATCCGCAAAATTTCTGTTGCATTTGAAAGTAGAAACTCGCCCGATTACAACGGTATGTGCACTTTTCCCCTAGGCGGTTCTAGTTGTTCGTTTCGAGCATCAGAACTGCGAAAATTCTTAGTTTCTCAAGGGTTTCTTACCTCCAAACTGCCATATCTCGCGAACGGATTGACCAATCCGCAAAATTTCTGTTGCATCTGAAAGTAGAAACTCGCACGATTACAACGGTAGGTGTAGTTTTCCCCTAGGCCGTTCTAGTTATTCGTTTCGAGCATCAGAACTGCGAAAATTTTGAGTTCCTCAAGCTTTTCTTACCTCCAAACTGCCATATCTCGCGAACGGATTGACCAATCCGCATAATTTCTGTTGCATCTGAAAGTAGAAACTCGCCCGATTACAACGGTATGCGTACTTCTCCCCTAGGCCGTTCTAGTCATTCGTTTCGAGCATCAGAACTGCGAAAATTTTGAGCTTCTCAAGCCTTTCTTACCTCCAAACTGCCATATCTCGCGAACGGATTGACCAATCCGCAAAATTTCTGTTGCTTCTGAAAGTAGAAACTCGCCCGATTACAAAGGTATGCGCACTTCTCCCCTACGCCGTTCTAGTCATTCGTTTCTAGCATCAGAACTGCGAAAATTTTTAGTTCCTCAAGCGTTTCTTACCTCCAAACTGCCATATCTCGCGAACGGACTGACCAATCCGCAAAATTTCTGTTGCTTCTGAAAGTAGAAGCTCGCCCGATTACAACGGTATGTGTAGTTTTCCCCTAGGCCGTTCTAGTCATTCGTTTAGAGCATCAGAACTGCGAAAATTTTGAGTTTCTCAAGCGTTTCTTATGTCCAAACTGCCATATCTCGCGAACGGATTGATCAATCCGCAAAATTTCTGTTGCATCTGAAAGTAGAAACTCGCCCGATTACAACGGTATGCGTACTTCTCCCCTAGGCCGTTCTAGTCATTCGTTTCGAGCATCAGAACTGCGAAAATTTTGAGAATCTAAAGCGTTTCTTATCTCCAAACTGCCATATCTCGCGAACGGATTGATCAATCCGCAAAATTTCTGTTGCATTTGAAAGTAGAAACTCGCCCGATTACAACGGTATGTGCACTTTTCCCCTAGGCGGTTCTAGTTATTCGTTTCGAGCATCAGAACTGCGAAAATTTTTAGTTTCTCAAGGGTTTCTTACCTCCAAACTGCCATATCTCGCGAACGGATAGACCAATCCGCAAAATTTCTGTTGCATCTGAAAGTAGAAACTCGCCCGATTACAACGGTAGGTGTAGTTTTCCCCTATGCCGTTCTAGTTATTCGTTTCGAGCATCAGAACTGCGAAAATTTTGAGTTCCTCAAGCGTTTCTTACCTCCAAACTGCCATATCTCGCGAACGGATTGACCAATCCGCATAATTTCTGTTGCATCTGAAAGTAGAAACTCGCCCGATTACAACGGTATGCGTACTTCTCCCCTAGGCCGTTCTAGTCATTCGTTTCGAGCATCAGAACTGCGAAAATTTTGAGTTTCTCAAGCGTTTCTTACCTCCAAACTGCCATATCTCGCGAACGGATTGACCAATCCGCAAAATTTCTGTTGCTTCTGAAAGTAGAAACTCGCCCGATTACAACGGTATGCGCACTTTTCCCCTAGGCAGTTCTAGTTATTCGTTTCGAGCATCAGAACTGCGAAAATTTTGAGTTTCTCAAGCGTTTCTTACATCCAAACGGCGATATCTCGCGAACGGAGTGACCAATCCGCATAATTTCTGTTGCATTTGAAAGTAGAAACTCGCCCGATTACAACGGTATGCGTACTTCTCCCCTAGGCCGTTCTAGTCATTCGTTTCGAGCATCAGAACTGCGAAAATTTTGAGTTTCTCAAGCGTTTCTTACCTCCAAACTGCCATATCGAGCGAACGGATTGACCAATCCGCAAAATTTCTGTTGCATCTGAAAGTAGAGACTCGCCCGATTACAACGGTATGTGTAGTTTTCCCCTAGGCCGTTCTAGTTATTCGTTTCGAGCATCAGAACTGCGAAAATTTTGAGTTCCTCAAGCGTTTCTTACATCCAAACGGCCATATCTCGCGAACGGATTGATCAATCCGCAAAATTTCTGTTGCATCTGAAAGTAGAAACTCGCCCGATTACAACGGTATGCGTACTTCTCCCCTAGGCCGTTCTAGTCATTCGTTTCTAGCATCAGAACTGCGAAAATTTTGAGTTTCTCAAGCGTTTCTTACTTCCAAACTGCCATATCTCGCGAACGGATCGACCAATCCGCAAAATTTCTGTTGCATATGAAAGTAGAAACTCGCCCGATTACATCGGTATGCGTACTTTTCCCCTAGGCCGTTCTAGTTATTCGTTTCGAGCACCAGAACTGCGAAAATTTTGAGTTTCTCAAGCGTTTCTTACCTCCAAACAGCCATATCTCGCGAACGGATTGACCAATCCGCAAAATTTCTGTTGCATCTGAAAGTAGAAACTCGCCCGATTACAACGGTATGCGTACTTCTCCCCTAGGCCGTTCTAGTCATTCGTTTCGAGCAACAGAACTGCGAAAATTTTGAGTTTCTCAAGCGTTTCTTACCTCCAAACTGCCATATCTCGCGAACGGATTGACCAATCCGCAAAATTTCTGTTGCTTCTGAAAGTAGAAACTCGCCCGATTACAAAGGTATGCGCACTTCTCCCCTAGGCCGTTATAGTCATTCGTTTCTAGCATCAGAACTGCGAAAATTTTTAGTTTCTCAAGCGTTTCTTACTTCCAAACTGCCATATCTCGCGAACGGATCGACCAATCCGCAAAATTTCTGTTGCATTTGAAAGTAGAAACTCGCCCGATTACAACGGTATGTGCAGTTTTCCCCTAGGCCGTTCCAGTTATTCGTTTAGAGTATCAGTACTGCGAAAATTTTGAGTTTCTCAAGCGTTTCTTACCTCCAAACAGCCATATCTCGCGAACGGATTGACCAATCCGCAAAATTTCTGTTGCATCTGAAAGTAGAAACTCGCCCGATTACAACGGTATGCGTACTTCTCCCCTAGGCCGTTCTTGTCATTCGTTTCGAGCATCAGAACTGCGAAAATTTTTAGTTCCTCAAGCGTTTCTTACCTCCAAACTGCCATATCTCGCGAACGGACTGACCAATCCGCAAAATTTCTGTTGCTTCTGAAAGTAGAAGCTCGCCCGATTACAACGGTATGTGTAGTTTTCCCCTAGGCCGTTCTAGTCATTCGTTTAGAGCATCAGAACTGCGAAAATTTTGAGTTTCTCAAGCGTTTCTTATCTCCAAACTGCCATATCTCGCGAACGGATTGATCAATCCGCAAAATTTCTGTTGCATCTGAAAGTAGAAACTCGCCCGATTACAACGGTATGCGTACTTCTCCCCTAGGCCGTTCTAGTCATTCGATTCGAGCAACAGAACTGCGAAAATTTTGAGTTTCTCAAGCGTTTCTTACCTCCAAACTGCCATATCTCGCGAACGGATTGACCAATCCGCAAAATTTCTGTTGCTTCTGAAAGTAGAAACTCGCCCGATTACAAAGGTATGCGCACTTCTCCCCTAGGCCGTTCTAGTCATTCGTTTCTAGCATCAGAACTGCGAAAATTTTGAGTTTCTCAAGCGTTTCTTACTTCCAAACTGCCATATCTCGCGAACGGATCGACCAATCCGCAAAATTTCTGTTGCATATGAAAGTAGAAACTCGCCCGATTACATCGGTATGCGTACTTTTCCCCTAGGCCGTTCTAGTTATTCGTTTCGAGCACCAGAACTGCGAAAATTTTGAGTTTCTCAAGCGTTTCTTACTTCCAAACTGCCACATCTCGCGAACGGATTGACCAATCCGCAAAATTTCTGTTGCATTTGAAAGTAGAAACTCGCCCGATTACAACGGTATGTGCAGTTTTCCCCTAGGCCGTTCCAGTTATTCGTTTAGAGTATCAGTACTGCGAAAATTTTGAGTATCTCAAGCGTTTCTTACCTCCAAACAGCCATATCTCGCGAACGGATTGACCAATCCGCAAAATTTCTGTTGCATTTGAAAGTAGAAACTCGCCCGATTACAACGGTATGTGCACTTTTCCCCTAGGCGGTTCTAGTTGTTCGTTTCGAGCATCAGAACTGCGAAAATTCTTAGTTTCTCAAGGGTTTCTTACCTCCAAACTGCCATATCTCGCGAACGGATTGACCAATCCGCAAAATTTCTGTTGCATCTGAAAGTAGAAACTCGCACGATTACAACGGTAGGTGTAGTTTTCCCCTAGGCCGTTCTAGTTATTCGTTTCGAGCATCAGAACTGCGAAAATTTTGAGTTCCTCAAGCTTTTCTTACCTCCAAACTGCCATATCTCGCGAACGGATTGACCAATCCGCATAATTTCTGTTGCATCTGAAAGTAGAAACTCGCCCGATTACAACGGTATGCGTACTTCTCCCCTAGGCCGTTCTAGTCATTCGTTTCGAGCATCAGAACTGCGAAAATTTTGAGCTTCTCAAGCCTTTCTTACCTCCAAACTGCCATATCTCGCGAACGGATTGACCAATCCGCAAAATTTCTGTTGCTTCTGAAAGTAGAAACTCGCCCGATTACAAAGGTATGCGCACTTCTCCCCTACGCCGTTCTAGTCATTCGTTTCTAGCATCAGAACTGCGAAAATTTTTAGTTCCTCAAGCGTTTCTTACCTCCAAACTGCCATATCTCGCGAACGGACTGACCAATCCGCAAAATTTCTGTTGCTTCTGAAAGTAGAAGCTCGCCCGATTACAACGGTATGTGTAGTTTTCCCCTAGGCCGTTCTAGTCATTCGTTTAGAGCATCAGAACTGCGAAAATTTTGAGTTTCTCAAGCGTTTCTTATGTCCAAACTGCCATATCTCGCGAACGGATTGATCAATCCGCAAAATTTCTGTTGCATCTGAAAGTAGAAACTCGCCCGATTACAACGGTATGCGTACTTCTCCCCTAGGCCGTTCTAGTCATTCGTTTCGAGCATCAGAACTGCGAAAATTTTGAGAATCTAAAGCGTTTCTTATCTCCAAACTGCCATATCTCGCGAACGGATTGATCAATCCGCAAAATTTCTGTTGCATTTGAAAGTAGAAACTCGCCCGATTACAACGGTATGTGCACTTTTCCCCTAGGCGGTTCTAGTTATTCGTTTCGAGCATCAGAACTGCGAAAATTTTTAGTTTCTCAAGGGTTTCTTACCTCCAAACTGCCATATCTCGCGAACGGATAGACCAATCCGCAAAATTTCTGTTGCATCTGAAAGTAGAAACTCGCCCGATTACAACGGTAGGTGTAGTTTTCCCCTATGCCGTTCTAGTTATTCGTTTCGAGCATCAGAACTGCGAAAATTTTGAGTTCCTCAAGCGTTTCTTACCTCCAAACTGCCATATCTCGCGAACGGATTGACCAATCCGCATAATTTCTGTTGCATCTGAAAGTAGAAACTCGCCCGATTACAACGGTATGCGTACTTCTCCCCTAGGCCGTTCTAGTCATTCGTTTCGAGCATCAGAACTGCGAAAATTTTGAGTTTCTCAAGCGTTTCTTACCTCCAAACTGCCATATCTCGCGAACGGATTGACCAATCCGCAAAATTTCTGTTGCTTCTGAAAGTAGAAACTCGCCCGATTACAACGGTATGCGCACTTTTCCCCTAGGCAGTTCTAGTTATTCGTTTCGAGCATCAGAACTGCGAAAATTTTGAGTTTCTCAAGCGTTTCTTACATCCAAACGGCGATATCTCGCGAACGGAGTGACCAATCCGCATAATTTCTGTTGCATTTGAAAGTAGAAACTCGCCCGATTACAACGGTATGCGTACTTCTCCCCTAGGCCGTTCTAGTCATTCGTTTCGAGCATCAGAACTGCGAAAATTTTGAGTTTCTCAAGCGTTTCTTACCTCCAAACTGCCATATCGAGCGAACGGATTGACCAATCCGCAAAATTTCTGTTGCATCTGAAAGTAGAGACTCGCCCGATTACAACGGTATGTGTAGTTTTCCCCTAGGCCGTTCTAGTTATTCGTTTCGAGCATCAGAACTGCGAAAATTTTGAGTTCCTCAAGCGTTTCTTACATCCAAACGGCCATATCTCGCGAACGGATTGATCAATCCGCAAAATTTCTGTTGCATCTGAAAGTAGAAACTCGCCCGATTACAACGGTATGCGTACTTCTCCCCTAGGCCGTTCTAGTCATTCGTTTCTAGCATCAGAACTGCGAAAATTTTGAGTTTCTCAAGCGTTTCTTACTTCCAAACTGCCATATCTCGCGAACGGATCGACCAATCCGCAAAATTTCTGTTGCATATGAAAGTAGAAACTCGCCCGATTACATCGGTATGCGTACTTTTCCCCTAGGCCGTTCTAGTTATTCGTTTCGAGCACCAGAACTGCGAAAATTTTGAGTTTCTCAAGCGTTTCTTACTTCCAAACTGCCACATCTCGCGAACGGATTGACCAATCCGCAAAATTTCTGTTGCATTTGAAAGTAGAAACTCGCCCGATTACAACGGTATGTGCAGTTTTCCCCTAGGCCGTTCCAGTTATTCGTTTAGAGTATCAGTACTGCGAAAATTTTGAGTATCTCAAGCGTTTCTTACCTCCAAACAGCCATATCTCGCGAACGGATTGACCAATCCGCAAAATTTCTGTTGCATTTGAAAGTAGAAACTCGCCCGATTACAACGGTATGTGCACTTTTCCCCTAGGCGGTTCTAGTTGTTCGTTTCGAGCATCAGAACTGCGAAAATTCTTAGTTTCTCAAGGGTTTCTTACCTCCAAACTGCCATATCTCGCGAACGGATTGACCAATCCGCAAAATTTCTGTTGCATCTGAAAGTAGAAACTCGCACGATTACAACGGTAGGTGTAGTTTTCCCCTAGGCCGTTCTAGTTATTCGTTTCGAGCATCAGAACTGCGAAAATTTTGAGTTCCTCAAGCTTTTCTTACCTCCAAACTGCCATATCTCGCGAACGGATTGACCAATCCGCATAATTTCTGTTGCATCTGAAAGTAGAAACTCGCCCGATTACAACGGTATGCGTACTTCTCCCCTAGGCCGTTCTAGTCATTCGTTTCGAGCATCAGAACTGCGAAAATTTTGAGCTTCTCAAGCCTTTCTTACCTCCAAACTGCCATATCTCGCGAACGGATTGACCAATCCGCAAAATTTCTGTTGCTTCTGAAAGTAGAAACTCGCCCGATTACAAAGGTATGCGCACTTCTCCCCTACGCCGTTCTAGTCATTCGTTTCTAGCATCAGAACTGCGAAAATTTTTAGTTCCTCAAGCGTTTCTTACCTCCAAACTGCCATATCTCGCGAACGGACTGACCAATCCGCAAAATTTCTGTTGCTTCTGAAAGTAGAAGCTCGCCCGATTACAACGGTATGTGTAGTTTTCCCCTAGGCCGTTCTAGTCATTCGTTTAGAGCATCAGAACTGCGAAAATTTTGAGTTTCTCAAGCGTTTCTTATGTCCAAACTGCCATATCTCGCGAACGGATTGATCAATCCGCAAAATTTCTGTTGCATCTGAAAGTAGAAACTCGCCCGATTACAACGGTATGCGTACTTCTCCCCTAGGCCGTTCTAGTCATTCGTTTCGAGCATCAGAACTGCGAAAATTTTGAGAATCTAAAGCGTTTCTTATCTCCAAACTGCCATATCTCGCGAACGGATTGATCAATCCGCAAAATTTCTGTTGCATTTGAAAGTAGAAACTCGCCCGATTACAACGGTATGTGCACTTTTCCCCTAGGCGGTTCTAGTTATTCGTTTCGAGCATCAGAACTGCGAAAATTTTTAGTTTCTCAAGGGTTTCTTACCTCCAAACTGCCATATCTCGCGAACGGATAGACCAATCCGCAAAATTTCTGTTGCATCTGAAAGTAGAAACTCGCCCGATTACAACGGTAGGTGTAGTTTTCCCCTATGCCGTTCTAGTTATTCGTTTCGAGCATCAGAACTGCGAAAATTTTGAGTTCCTCAAGCGTTTCTTACCTCCAAACTGCCATATCTCGCGAACGGATTGACCAATCCGCATAATTTCTGTTGCATCTGAAAGTAGAAACTCGCCCGATTACAACGGTATGCGTACTTCTCCCCTAGGCCGTTCTAGTCATTCGTTTCGAGCATCAGAACTGCGAAAATTTTGAGTTTCTCAAGCGTTTCTTACCTCCAAACTGCCATATCTCGCGAACGGATTGACCAATCCGCAAAATTTCTGTTGCTTCTGAAAGTAGAAACTCGCCCGATTACAACGGTATGCGCACTTTTCCCCTAGGCAGTTCTAGTTATTCGTTTCGAGCATCAGAACTGCGAAAATTTTGAGTTTCTCAAGCGTTTCTTACATCCAAACGGCGATATCTCGCGAACGGAGTGACCAATCCGCATAATTTCTGTTGCATTTGAAAGTAGAAACTCGCCCGATTACAACGGTATGCGTACTTCTCCCCTAGGCCGTTCTAGTCATTCGTTTCGAGCATCAGAACTGCGAAAATTTTGAGTTTCTCAAGCGTTTCTTACCTCCAAACTGCCATATCGAGCGAACGGATTGACCAATCCGCAAAATTTCTGTTGCATCTGAAAGTAGAGACTCGCCCGATTACAACGGTATGTGTAGTTTTCCCCTAGGCCGTTCTAGTTATTCGTTTCGAGCATCAGAACTGCGAAAATTTTGAGTTCCTCAAGCGTTTCTTACATCCAAACGGCCATATCTCGCGAACGGATTGATCAATCCGCAAAATTTCTGTTGCATCTGAAAGTAGAAACTCGCCCGATTACAACGGTATGCGTACTTCTCCCCTAGGCCGTTCTAGTCATTCGTTTCGAGCATCAGAACTGCGAAAATTTTGAGTTTCTCAAGCGTTTCTTACCTCCAAACTGCCATATCTCGCGAACGGATTGACCAATCCGCAAAATTTCTGTTGCATCTGAAAGTAGAAACTCGCCCGATTACAACGGTAGGTGTAGTTTTCCCCTATGCCGTTCTAGTTATTCGTATCGAGCATCAGAACTGCGAAAATTTTGAGTTCCTCAAGCGTTTCTTACCTCCAAACTGCCATATCTCGCGAACGGATTGACCAATCCGCATAATTTCTGTTGCCTCTGAAAGTAGAAACTCGCCCGATTACAACGGTATGCGTACTTCTCCCCTAGGCCGTTCTAGTCATTCGTTTCGAGCATCAGAACTTCGAAAATTTTGAGTTTCTCAAGCGTTTCTTACCTCCAAACTGCCATATCTCGCGAACGGATTGACCAATCCGCAAAATTTCTGTTGCTTCTGAAAGTAGAAACTCGCCCGATTACAACGGTATGCGCACTTTTCCCCTAGGCAGTTCTAGTTATTCGTTTCGAGCATCAGAACTGCGAAAATTTTGAGTTTCTCAAGCGTTTCTTACATCCAAACGGCGATATCTCGCGAACGGATTGACCAATCCGCATAATTTCTGTTGCATTTGAAAGTAGAAACTCGCCCGATTACAACGGTATGCGTACTTCTCCCCTAGGCCGTTCTAGTCATTCGTTTCTAGCATCAGAACTGCGAAAATTTTGAGTTTCTCAAGCGTTTCTTACCTCCAAACTGCCATATCGAGCGAACGGATTGACCAATCCGCAAAATTTCTGTTGCATCTGAAAGTAGAGACTCGCCCGATTACAACGGTATGTGTAGTTTTCCCCTAGGCCGTTCTAGTTATTCGTTTCGAGCATCAGAACTGCGAAAATTTTGAGTTCCTCAAGCGTTTCTTACATCCAAACGGCCATATCTCGCGAACGGATTGACCAATCCGCAAAATTTCTGTTGCATTTGAAAGTAGAAACTCGCCCGATTACAACGGTATGTGCACTTTTCCCCTAGGCGGTTCTAGTGTATTCGTTTCGAGCATCAGAACTGCGAAAATTTTTAGTTTCTCAAGGGTTTCTTACCTCCAAACTGCCATATCTCGCGAACGGATTGACCAATCCGCAAAATTTCTGTTGCATCTGAAAGTAGAAACTCGCCCGATTACAACGGTAGCTGTAGTTTTCCCCTAGGCCGTTCTAGTTATTCGTTTCGAGCATCAGAACTGCGAAAATTTTGAGTTCCTCAAGCGTTTCTTACCTCCAAACTGCCATATCTCGCGAACGGATTGACCAATCCGCATAATTTCTGTTGCATCTGAAAGTAGAAACTCGCCTGATTACAACGGTATGCGTACTTCTCCCCTAGGCCGTTCTAGTCATTCGTTTCGAGCATCAGAACTGCGAAAATTTTGAGCTTCTCAAGCCTTTCTTACCGCCAAACTGCCATATCTCGCGAACGGATTGACCAATCCGCATAATTTCTGTTGCATCTGAAAGTAGAAACTCGCCCGATTACAAAGGTATGCGTACTTCTCCCCTAGGCCGTTCTAGTCATTCGTTTCGAGCATCAGAACTTCGAAAATTTTGAGTTTCTCAAGCGTTTCTTACCTCCAAACTGCCATATCTCGCGAACGGATTGACCAATCCGCAAAATTTCTGTTGCATATGAAAGTAGAAACTCGCCCGATTACAATGGTAGGTGTAGTTTTCCCCTAGGCCGTTCTAGTTATTCGTTTCGAGCATCAGAACTGCGAAAATTTTTAGTTTCTCAAGCGTTTCTTACCTCCAAACTGCCATATCTCGCGAACGGATTGGCCAATCCGCAAAATTTCTTTTGCTTCTGAAAGTAGAAACTCGCCCGATTACAACGGTATGTGTAGTTTTCCCCTAGGCCGTTCTAGTCATTCGTTTAGAGCATCAGAACTGCGAAAATTTTGAGTTTCTCAAGCGTTTCTTATCTCCAAACTGCCATATCTCGCGAACGGATTGATCAATCCGCAAAATTTCTGTTGCATCTGAAAGTAGAAACTCGCCCGATTACAACGGTATGTGTAGTTTTCCCCTAGGCCGTTCTAGTCATTCGTTTAGAGCATCAGAACTGCGAAAATTTTGAGTTTCTCAAGCGTTTCTTATATCCAAACTGCCATATCTCGCGAACGGATTGATCAATCCGCAAAATTTCTGTTGCATCTGAAAGTAGAAACTCGCCCGATTACAACGGTATGCGTACTTCTCCCCTAGGCCGTTCTAGTCATTCGTTTCGAGCATCAGAACTGCGAAAATTTTTAGTTTCTCAAGCGTTTCTTACCTCCAAACTGCCATATCTCGCGAACGGATTGGCCAATCCGCAAAATTTCTGTTGCTTCTGAAAGTAGAAACTCGCCCGATTACAACGGTATGTGTAGTTTTCCCCTAGGCCGTTCTAGTCATTCGTTTAGAGCATCAGAACTGCGAAAATTTTGAGTTTCTCAAGCGTTTCTTATCGCCAAACTGCCATATCTCGCGAACGGATTGATCAATCCGCAAAATTTCTGTTGCATCTGAAAGTAGAAACTCGCCCGATTACAACGGTATGCGTACTTCTCCCCTAGGCCGTTCTAGTCATTCGTTTAGAGCATCAGAACTGCGAAAATTTTGAGTTTCTCAAGCGTTTCTTATCGCCAAACTGCCATATCTCGCGAACGGATTGATCAATCCGCAAAATTTCTGTTGCATCTGAAAGTAGAAACTCGCCCGATTACAACGGTATGCGTACTTCTCCCCTAGGCCGTTCTAGTCATTCGTTTCGAGCATCAGAACTGCGAAAATTTTGAGCTTCTCAAGCCTTTCGTACCTCCAAACTGCCATATCTCGCGAACGGATTGACCAATCCGCATAATTTCTGTTGTATCTGAAAGTAGAAACTCGCCCGATTACAAAGGTATGCGTACTTCTCCCCTAGGCCGTTCTAGTCATTCGTTTCGAGCATCAGAACTTCGAAAATTTTGAGTTTCTCAAGCGTTTCTTACCTCCAAACTGCCATATCTCGCGAACGGATTGACCAATCCGCAAAATTTCTGTTGCTTCTGAAAGTAGAAACTCGCCCGATTACAACGGTATGCGCACTTTTCCCCTAGGCAGTTCTAGTTATTCGTTTCGAGCATCAGAACTGCGAAAATTTTGAGTTTCTCAAGCGTTTCTTACATCCAAACGGCCATATCTCGCGAACGGATTGACCAATCCGCATAATTTCTGTTGCATTTGAAAGTAGAAACTCGCCCGATTACAACGGTATGCGTACTTCTCCACTAGGCCGTTCTAGTCATTCGTTTCGAGCATCAGAACTGCGAAAATTTTGAGTTTCTCAAGCGTTTCTTACCTCCAAACTGCCATATCGAGCGAACGGATTGACCAATCCGCATAATTTCTGTTGCATCTGAAAGTAGAAACTCGCCCGATTACAACGGTATGCGTCCTTCTCCCCTAGGACGTTCTAGTTATTCGTTTCGAGCATCAGAACTGCGAAAATTTTGAGTTTCTCAAGCGTTTCTTACCTCCAAACTGCCATATCTCGCGAACGGATTGACCAATCCGCAAAATTTCTGTTGCTTCTGAAAGTAGAAACTCGCCCGATTACGAAGGTATGCGCACTTCTCCCCTAGGCCGTTCTAGTCATTCGTTTCTAGCATCAGAACTGCGAAAATTTTGAGTTTCTTTAGCGTTTCTTACTTCCAAACTGCCATATCTCGCGAACGGATCGACCAATCCGCAAAATTTCTGTTGCATATGAAAGTAGAAACTCGCCCGATTACAACGTTATGCGTACTTCTCCCCTAGGCCGTTCTAGTCATTCGTTTCGGGCATCAGAACTGCGAAAATTTTGAGTTTCTCAAGCGTTTCTTACCTCCAAACTGCCATATCTCGCGAACGGATTGACCAATCCGCAAAATTTCTGTTGCTTCTGAAAGTAGAAACTCGCCCGATTACAACGGTATGCGCACTTCTCCCCTAGGCCGTTCTAGTCATTCGTTTAGAGCATCAGAACTGCGAAAATTTTGAGTTTCTCAAGCGTTTCTTATCTCCAAACTGCCATATCTCGCGAACGGATTGATCAATCCGCAAAATTTCTGTTGCATCTGAAAGTAGAAACTCGCCCGATTACAACGTTATGCGTACTTCTCCCCTAGGCCGTTCTAGTCATTCGTTTCGGGCATCAGAAATGCGAAAATTTTGAGTTTCTCAAGCGTTTCTTACCTCCAAACTGCCATATCTCGCGAACGGATTGACCAATCCGCAAAATTTCTGTTGCTTCTGAAAGTAGAAACTCGCCCGATTACAACGGTATGCGCACTTCTCCCCTAGGCCGTTCTAGTCATTCGTTTCTAGCATCCGAACTGCGAAAATTTTGAGTTCCTCAAGCGTTTCTTACATCCAAACGGCCATATCTCGCGAACGGATTGATCAATCCGCAAAATTTCTGTTGCATCTGAAAGTAGAAACTCGCCCGATTACAACGGTATGCGTACTTCTCCCCTAGGCCGTTCTAGTCATTCGTTTCGAGCATCAGAACTGCGAAAATTTTGAGTTTCTCAAGCGTTTCTTACCTCCAAACTGCCATTTCTCGCGAACGGATTGACCAATCCGCAAAGATTCTGTTGCATCTGAAAGTAGAAACTCGCCCCATTACAACGGTATGAGTAGTTTTCCCTAGGCCGTTCTAGTTATTCGTTTCCAGCATCAGAACTGCGAAAAGTTGGAGTTTCTCAAGCGTTTCTTACCTCAAAACTGCCATATCTCGCGAACGGATTGACCAATCCGCAAAGTTTCTGTTGCATCTGAAAGTAGAAACTCACCCCATTACAACGGTATGAGTAGTTTTCCCCTAGGCCGTTCTAGTTATTCGTTTCGAGCATCAGAACTGCGAAAATTTTGAGTTTCTCAAGCGTTCCTTACCTCAAAACTGCCATATCTCGCGAACGGATTGACCAATCCGCAAAGTTTCTGTTGCATCTGAAAGTAGAAACTCGCCCCATTACAACGGTATGAGTAGTTTTCCCCTAGGCCCGTCTTGTTATTCGTTTCGAGCATCAGAACTGCGAAAAGTTGGAGTTTCTCAAGCGATTCTTACCTCAAAACTGCCATATCTCGCGAACGGATTGACCAATACGCAAAATTTCTTTTGCATCTGAAAGTAGAAGCTCTCCCGATTACAACGGTATGAGTAGTTTTCCCCTAGGCCGTTCTAGTTATTCGTTACGAGCATCAGAACTGCGAAAATTTGGAGTTTCTCAAGCGTTTCTTACCTCTAAACTGCCATATCTCGCGAACGGATTGACCAATCCGCAAAGTTTCTGTTGCATCTGAAAGTAGAAACTCGCCCCATTACAACGGTATGAGTAGTTTTCCCCTAGGCCGTTCTAGTTATTCGTTTCGAGCATCAGAACTGCGAAAAGTTGGAGTTTCTCAAGCGTTTCTTACCTCTAAACTGCCATATGTCGCGAACGGATTGACCAATCCGCATAGTTTCTGTTGCATCTGAAAGTAGAAACTCGCCCCATTACAACGGTATGAGTAGTTTTCCCTAGGCTGTTCTAGTTATTCGTTTAGAGCATCAGAACTGCGAAAATTTGGAGTTTCTCAAGCGTTTCTTACCTCAAAACTGCCATATCTCGCGAGCGGATTGACAAACCCGCAAAATTTCTCTTGCATCTGAAAGTAGAAACTCGCCCCATTACAACGGTATGAGTAGTTTTCCCCTAGGCCGTTCTAGTTATTCGTTTCGAGCATCAGAACTGCGAAAAGTTGGAGTTTCTCAAGCGTTTCTTACCTCTAAACTGCCATATGTCGCGAACGGATTGACCAATCCGCAAAGTTTCTGTTGCATCTGAAAGTAGAAACTCGCCCCATTACAACGGTATGAATAGTTTTCCCCTAGGCCGTTCTAGTTATTCGTTTCGAGCATCAGAACTGAGAAAATTTGGAGTTTCTCAAGCGTTTCTTACCTCAAAACTGCCATATCTCGCGAGCGGATTGACCAATCCGCAAAATGTCTCTTGCATCTGAAAGTAGAAACTCGCCCCATTACAACGATATGAGTAGTTTTCCCCTAGGCCGTTCTAGTTATTCGTTTCGTGCATCAGAACTGCGAAAATTTGGAGTTTCTCAAGCGTTTCTTACCTCAAAACTGCCATATCTCGCGAACGGATTGACCAATCCGCAAAGTTTCTGTTGCATCTGAAAGTAGAAACTCGCCCCATTACAACGGTATGAGTAGTTTTCCCCTAGGCCGTTCTTGTTATTCGTTTCGAGCATCAGAACTGCGAAAAGTTGGAGTTTCTCAAGCGTTTCTTACCTCAAAACTGCCATATCTCGCGAACGGATTGACCAATACGCAAAATTTCTGTTGCATCTGAAAGTAGAAGCTCTCCCGATTACAATGGTATGAGTAGTTTTCCCCTAGGCCGATCTAGTTATTCGTTTCGAGCATCAGAACTGCGAAAATTTGGAGTTTCTCAAGCGTTTCTTACTTCAAAACTGCCATTTCTCGCGAACGGATTGACCAATCCGCAAAGTTTCTGTTGCATCTGAAAGTAGAAACTCGCCCCATTACAACGGTATGAGTAGTTTTCCCTAGGCCGTTCTAGTTATTCGTTTCGAGCATCAGAACTGCGAAAAGTTGGAGTTTCTCAAGCGTTTCTTACCTCAAAACTGCCATATCTCGCGAACGGTTTGACCAATACGCAAAATTTCTGTTGCATCTGAAAGTAGAAGCTCTCCCGATTAAAATGGTATGAGTAGTTTTCCCCTAGGCCGTTCTTGTTATTCGTTTCGAGCATCAGAACTGCGAAAATTTGGAGTTTCTCAATCGTTTCTTACCTCAAAACTGCCATATCTCGCGAGCGGATTGACCAACCGCAAAATGTCTCTTGCATCTGAAAGTAGAAGCTCTCCCGATTAAAATGGTATGAGTAGTTTTCCCCTAGGCCGTTCTTGTTATTCGTTTCGTGCATCAGAACTGCGAAAATTTGGAGTTTCTCAAGCGTTTCTTACCTCTAAACTGCCATTTCTCGCGAACGGATTGACCAATCCGCAAAGTTTCTGTTGCATCTGAAAGTAGAAACTCGCCCCATTACAACGGTATGAGTAGTTTTCCCCTAGGCCGTTCTAGTTATTCGTTTCGTGCATCAGAACAGCGAAAATTTGGAGTTTCTCAAGCGTTTCTTACCTCTAAACTGCCATTTCTCGCGAACGGATTGACCAATCCGCAAAGTTTCTGTTGCATCTGAAAGGAGAAACTCGCCCCATTACAACGATATGAGTAGTTTTCCCCTAGGCCGTTCTAGTTATTCGTTTCGAGCATCCGAACTGCGAAAATTTTGAGTTTCTCAAGCGTTCCTTACCTCAAAACTGCCATATCTCGCGAACGGTTTGACCAATACGCAAAATTTCTGTTGCATCTGAAAGTAGAAGCTCTCCCGATTAAAATGGTATGAGTAGTTTTCCCCTAGGCCGTTCTTGTTATTCGTTTCGAGCATCAGAACTGCGAAAATTTGGAGTTTCTCAATCGTTTCTTACCTCAAAACTGCCATATCTCGCGAGCGGATTGACCAACCGCAAAATGTCTCTTGCATCTGAAAGTAGAAGCTCTCCCGATTAAAATGGTATGAGTAGTTTTCCCCTAGGCCGTTCTTGTTATTCGTTTCGTGCATCAGAACTGCGAAAATTTGGAGTTTCTCAAGCGTTTCTTACCTCTAAACTGCCATTTCTCGCGAACGGATTGACCAATCCGCAAAGTTTCTGTTGCATCTGAAAGTAGAAACTCGCCCCATTACAACGGTATGAGTAGTTTTCCCCTAGGCCGTTCTAGTTATTCGTTTCGTGCATCAGAACTGCGAAAATTTGGAGTTTCTCAAGCGTTTCTTACCTCTAAACTGCCATTTCTCGCGAACGGATTGACCAATCCGCAAAGTTTCTGTTGCATCTGAAAGGAGAAACTCGCCCCATTACAACGATATGAGTAGTTTTCCCCTAGGCCGTTCTAGTTATTCGTTTCGAGCATCAGAACTGCGAAAATTTTGAGTTTCTCAAGCGTTCCTTACCTCAAAACTGCCATATCTCGCGAACGGTTTGACCAATACGCAAAATTTCTGTTGCATCTGAAAGTAGAAGCTCTCCCGATTAAAACGGTATGAGTAGTTTTCCCCTAGGCCGTTCTTGTTATTCGTTTCGAGCATCAGAACTGCGAAAATTTGGAGTTTCTCAAGCGTTTCTTTCCTCAAAATTGCCATATCTCGCGAACGGATTGACCAATCCGCAAAGTTTCTGTTGCATCTGAAAGTAGAAACTCGCCCCATTACAACGGTATGAGTAGTTTTCCCCTAGGCCGTTCTTGTTATTCGTTTCGAGCATCAGAACTGCGAAAAGTTGGAGTTTCTCAAGCGTTTCTTACCTCAAAACTGCCATATCTCGCGAGCGGATTGAAAACCCGCAAAATTTCTCTTGCATCTGAAAGTAGAAACTCGCCCCATTACAACGCTATGAGTAGTTTTCCCCTAGGCCGTTCTAGTTATTCGTTTCGAGCATCAGAACTGCGAAAATTTGGAGTTTCTCAAGCGTTTCTTACATCAAAACTGCCATATCTCGTGAACGGATTGACCAATCCGCAAAGTTTCTGTCGCATCTGAAAGTAGAAACTCGCCCCATTACAACGGTATGGGTAGTTTTCCCCTAGGCCGTTCTAGTTATTCGTTTCGAGCATCAGAACTGCGAAAAGTTGGAGTTTCTCAAGCGTTTCTTACCTCAAAACTGCCATATCTCGCGAATGGATTGACCAATCCGCAAAGTTTCTGTTGCATCTGAAAGTAGAAACTCGCCCCATTACAACGGTATGAGTAGTTTTCCCCTAGGCCGTTCTAGTTATTCGTTTCGAGCATCAGAACTGCGAAAATTTGGAGTTTCTCAAGCGTTTCTTACCTCAAAACTGCCATATCTCGCGAACGGATTGACCAATCCGCAAAGTTTCTGTTGCATCTGAAAGTAGAAACTCGCCCCATTACAACGGTATGAGTAGTTTTCCCCTAGGCCGTTCTAGTTATTCGTTTCGAGCAACAGAACTGCGAAAATTTGGAGTTTCTCAAGCGTTTCTTACCTCAAAACTGCCATATCTCGCGAATGGATTGACCAATCCGCAAAGTTTCTGTTGCATCTGAAAGTAGAAACTCGCCCCATTACAACGGTATGAGTAGTTTTCCCCTAGGCCGTTCTAGTTATTCGTTTCGAGCATCAGAACTGCGAAAATTTGGAGTTTCTCAAGCGTTTCTTACCTCAAAACTGCCATATTTCGCGAACGGATTGACCAATACGCAAAACTTCTGTTGCATCTGAAAGTAGAAGCTCTCCCGATTACAACGGTATGAGTAGTTTTGCCCTAGGCGGTTCTAGTTATTCGTTTCGAGCATCAGAACTGCGAAAATTTGGAGTTTCTCAAGCGTTTCTTACCTCAAAACTGCCATATCTCGCGAACGGATTGACCAATCCGCAAAGTTTCTGTTGCATCTGAAAGTAGAAGCTCGCCGGATTACAATGGTATGAGTAGGTTTCCCCTAGGCCGTTCTAGTTATTCGTTTCGAGCAACAGAACTGCGAAAATTTGGAGTTTCTCAAGCGTTTCTTACCTCAAAACTGCCATATCTCGCGAACGGATTGACCAATACGCAAAATTTCTGTTGCATCTGAAAGTAGAAGCTCTCCCGATTACAACGGTATGAGTAGTTTTCCCCTAGGCCGTTCTAGTTATTCGTTTCGAGCATCAGAACTGCGAAAATTTGGAGTTTCTCAAGAGTTTCTTACCTCAAAACTGCCATATCTCGCGAATGGATTGACCAATCCGCAAAGTTTCTGTTGCATCTGAAAGTAGAAACTCGCCCCATTACAACGGTATGAGTAGTTTTCCCCTAGGCCGTTCTAGTTATTCGTTTCGAGCATCAGAACTGCGAAAATTTGGAGTTTCTCAAGCGTTTCTTACCTCAAAACTGCCATATCTCGCGAACGGATTGACCAATACGCAAAATTTCTGTTGCATCTGAAAGTAGAAGCTCTCCCGATTACAACGGTATGAGTAGTTTTCCCCTAGGCCGTTCTAGTTATTCGTTTCGAGCATCAGAACTGCGAAAATTTGGAGTTTCTCAAGCGTTTCTTATCTCAAAACTGCCATATCTCGCGAACGGATTGACCAATACGCAAAATTTCTGTTGCATCTGAAAGTAGAAGCTCTCCCGATTACAACGGTATGAGTAGTTTTCCCCTAGGCCGTTCTAGTTATTCGTTTCGAGCATCAGAACTGCGAAAATTTGGAGTTTCTCAAGCGTTTCTTACCTCAAAACTGCCACATCTCGCGAACGGATTAACCAATCCGCAAAATTTCTGTTGCATCTGAAAGTAGAAGCTCTCCCGATTACAACGGCATGAGTAGTTTTCCCCTAGGCCGTTCTAGTTATTCGTTTCGAGCAACAGAACTGCGAAAATTTGGAGTTTCTCAAGCGTTTCTTACCTCAAAACTGCCATATCTCGCGAACGAATTGACCAATCCGTAAAGTTTCTGTTGCATCTGAAAGTAGTAGCTCGCCCGATTACAATGGTATGAGTAGTTTTCCCCTAGGCCGTTCTAGTTATTTGTTTCGAGCAACAGAACTGCGAAAATTTGGAGTTTCTCAAGTGTTTCTTACCTCAAAACAGCCATATCTCGCGAACGGATTGACCAATCCGCAAAGTTTCTGTGGCATCTGAAAGTAGAACCTCGCCCCATTACAACGGTATGAGTAGTTTTCCCCTAGGCCGTTCTAGTTATTCGTTTCGAGCAACAGAACTGCGAAAATTTGGAGTTTCTCAAGAGTTTCTTACTTCAAAACTGCCATATCTCGCGAACGGATTGACCAATCCGCAAAGTTTCTGTTGCATCTGAAAGTAGAAACTCGCCCCATTACAACGGTATGAGTAGTTTTCACCTAGGCCGTTCTAGTTATTCGTTTCGAGCATCAGAACTGCGAAAATTTGGAGTTTCTCAAGCGTTTCTTACCTCAAAACTGCCATATCTCGCGAACGGATTGACCAATCCGCAAAGTTTCTGTTGCATCTGAAAGTAGAACCTCGCCCCATTACAACGGTATGAGTAGTTTTCCCCTAGGCCGTTCTAGTTATTCGTTTCGAGCAACAGAACTGCGAAAATTTGGAGTTTCTCAAGAGTTTCTTACTTCAAAACTGCCATATCTCGCGAACGGATTGACCAATCCGCAAAGTTTCTGTTGCATCTGAAAGTAGAAACTCGCCCCATTACAACGGTATGAGTAGTTTTCACCTAGGCCGTTCTAGTTATTCGTTTCGAGCATCAGAACTGCGAAAATTTGGAGTTTCTCAAGCGTTTCTTACCTCAAAACTGCCATATCTCGCGAACGGATTGACCAATCCGCAAAGTTTCTGTTGCATCTGAAAGTAGAAACTCGCGCCAGTTTTCCCCCTAGGCCGTTCTAGTTATTCGTTTCGAGAATCAGAACTGCGAAATTTTGAATTTCTCAAGCGTTTCTTACCTCAAAACTGCCATATCTCGCGAACGGATTGACCAATCCGCAAAGTTTCTGTTGCATCTGGAAGTAGAAACTCGCCCCATTACAAACCGGTATGAGTAGTTTTCCCCTAGGCCGTTCTAGTTATTCGTTTCGAGGATCAGAACTGCGAAAATTTGGAGTTTCCTCAAGCGTTTCTTACCTCAAAACTGCCATATCTCGCGAACGGATTGACCAATCCGCAAAGTTTCTTGTTGCATCTGGAAAGTAGAACTCGACCCATTACAATGGTATGAGTAGTTTTCCCCTAGGCCGTTCTAGTTATTCGTGTCGAGGCAACAGAATTGCGAAAATTTGGAGTTTCTCAAGCGTTTCTTACCTCAAAACTGCCATATCTCGCGAACGAATTGACCAATCCGTAAAGTTTCTGTTGCATCTGAAGTAGTAGCTCGCCCGATTACAATGGTATGAGTAGTTTTTCCCTAGGCCGTTCTAGTTATTTGTTTCGAGCAACAGAACTTGCGAAAATTTGGAGTTTCTCAAGTGTTTCTTACCTCAAAACTGCCATATCTCGCGAACAGATTGACCAATCCGCAAAGTTTCTGTTGCATCTGAAAGTAGAACCTCGCCCCATTACAACGGTATGAGTAGTTTTTCCCCTAGGCCGTTCTAGTTATTCGTTTCGAGCAACAGAACTGCGAAAATTTGGAGTTTCTCAAGCGTTTCTTCTCAAAACTGCCATATTCTCGCGAACGGATTGACCAATCCGCAAAGTTTTCTGTTGCATCTGAAAGTAGAAACTCGCACCCCATTACAACGGCATGAGTAGTTTTCCCCTAGGCCGTTCTAGTTATTCGTTTCGAGCATCAGAACTAAGAAAATTTGGAGTTTCTCAAGCGGGTTTCTTACCTCAAAACTGCCATATCTCGCGAACGGATTGACCAATCCGCAAAGTTTCTGTTGCATCTGAAAGTAGAAAGCTCGCCCCGATTACAATGGTATGAGTAGTTTTCCCCTAGGCCGTTCTAGTTATTCGTTTCGAGCAACAGAACTGCGAAAATTTGGAGTTTCTCAAAGCGTTTCTTACCTCAAAACCACTGCCATTATCTCGCGAACGGATTGACCAATCCGCAATGTTTCTGTTGCATCTGAAAGGTAGTAGCTCGCCCGATTACAATGGTATGAGTAGTTTTCCCCCTAGGCCGTTCTAGTTATTCGTTTCGAGCATCAGAACTGCGAAAATTTTGTGTTTCTCAAGCGTTTCTTACCTCAAAACTGCCATATCTCGCGAACGGATTAACCAATCCGCAAAGTTTCTGTTGCATCTGAAAGTAGAAACTCGCCCCATTACAACGGTATGAGTAGTTTTCCCCTAGGCCGTTCTAGTTATTCGTTTCGAGCAACAGAACTGCGAAATTTGGAGTTTCTCAAGCGTTTCTTACCTCAAAACTGCCATATCTCGCGAACGGATTGACCAATACGCAAAATTTCTGTTGCATCTGAAAATAGAAGCTCTCCCGATTACAACGGCATGAGTAGTTTTCCCCTAGGCCGTTCTAGTTATTCGTTCGAGCAACAGAACTGCGAAAATTTGGACTTCTCAAGCGTTTTCTTACCTCAAAACTGCCATATCTCGCGAACGAATTGACCAATCCGTAAAGTTTCTGTTGCATCTGAAAGTAGTAGCTCGCCCGATTACAATGGTATGAGTAGTTTTCCCCTAGGCCGTTCTAGTTATTTGTTTCGAGCAACAGAACTGCGAAAATTTGGAGTTTCTCAAGTGTTTCTTACCTCAAAACTGCCATATCTCGCGAACGGATTGACCAATCCGCAAAGTTTCTGTTGCATCTGAAAGTAGAACCTCGCCCCATTACAACGGTATGAGTAGTTTTCCCTAGGCCGTTCTAGTTATTCGTTTCGAGCATCAGAACTGCGAAAATTTGGAGTTTCTCAAGCGTTTCTTACATCAAAACTGCATATCTCACGAACGAATTGAACCATCCGTAAAGTTTTCTGTTGCATCTGAAAGTAGTAGCTCGCCCGATTACAATGGTATGAGTAGTTTTCCCCTAGGCCGTTCTAGTTATTTGTTTTCGAGCATCAGAACTGCGAAAATTTGGAGTTTCTCAAGCGTTTCTTACCTCAAAACTGCCATATCTCGCGAACGGATGACCAATCCGCAAAGTTTCTGTTGCATCTGGAAAGTAGAAACCTCGCGCCATTACAACGGTATGAGTAGTTTTCCCCTAGGCCGTTCTAGTTATCGTTTCGAGCATCAGAACTGCGAAAATTTTGAATTCTCAAGCGTTTCTTACCTCAAAACTGCCATATCTCGCGAACGGATTGAACCAATCCGCAATGTTTCTGTTGCATCTGAAAGTAGTAGCTCGCCCGTATACAATGGTATGAGTAGTTTTCCCCTAGCCGTTCTAGTTATTCGTTTCGAGCAACAGAACTGCGAAAAATTTGGAGTTTCTCAAGAGTTTCTTACTTCAAAACTGCCATATCTCGCGAACGGATTGACCAATCCGCAAAGGTTCTGTTGCATCTGAAAGTAGAACCTCGCCCCATTACAAACGGTATGAGTAGTTTTTCCCCTAGGCCGTTCTTAGTTATTCGTTTCGAGCATCAGAACTGCGAAAATTTGGAGTTTCTCAAGCGTTTCTTACATCAAAACTGCCATATCTCGCGAACGGATTGACCAATCCGCAAAGTTTCTGTTGCATCTAAAAGTAGAAACTCGCGCCATTACAACGGTATGAGTAGTTTTCCCTCCCTAGGCCGTTCTAGTTATTCGTTTTCGAGCATCAGAACTGCGAAAATTTGAGTTTCTCAAGCGTTTCTTACCTCAAAACTGCCATATCTCGCGAACGGATTGACCAATCCGCAAAGTTTCTGTTGCATCTGGAAGTAGAAACTCGCCCCATTACAACCGTATGAGTAGTTTTCCCCTAGGCCGTTCTAGTTATTCGTTTTGAGCATCAGAAACTGCGAAAATTTTGAGTTTCTCAAGCGTTTCTTACCTCAAAACTGCCATATCTCGCGAACGGATTGAACCAATCCGTAAAGTTTCTGTTGCATCTGAAAGTAGAAGCTCTCCCGATTACAACGGTATGAGTTGTTTTCCCCTAGGCCGTTCTAGTTATTCGTTTCTAGCATCAGAACTGCGAAAATTTGGAGTTTCTCAAGCGTTTCTTACCTCAAAACTGCCATATCTCGCGAACGAATTGACCAATCCGTAAAGTTTCTGTTGCATCTGAAAGTAGAAACTCGCCTCATTACAATGGTATGAGTAGTTTTCCCCTAGGCCGTTCTAGTTATTCGTTTCGAGCAACAGAACTGCGAAAATTTGGAGTTTCTCAGCGTTTCTTACCTCAAAACTGCCATATCTCGCGAACGAATTGACCAATCCGTAAAGTTTCTGTTGCATCTGAAAGTAGTAGCTCGCCCGATTACAATGGTATGAGTAGTTTTCCCCTAGGCCGTTCTAGTTATTTGTTTCGAGCAACAGAACTGCGAAAATTTGGAGTTTCTCAAGTGTTTCTTACCTCAAAACTGCCATATCTCGCGAACGGATTGACCAATCCGCAAAGTTTCTGTTGCATCTGAAAGTAGAACCCTCGCCCCATTACAACGGTATGAGTAGTTTTCCCCTAGGCCGTTCTAGTTATTCGTTTTCGAGCATCAGAACTGCGAAAATTTTGAGTTTCTCAAGCGCTTCTTACCTCAAAACTGCCATATCTCGCGAACGGATTGACAATCCGCAAAGTTTCTGTTGCATCTGAACGTAGAAACTCGCCCCATTACAACGTATGAGTAGTTTTCCCCTAGGCCGTTCTAGTTATTCGTTTTCGAGCATCAGAACTGCGAAAATTTGGAGTTCTCAAGCGTTTCTTACCTCAAAACTGCCATATCTCGCGAACGGATTGACCAATCCGCAAAGTTTCTGTTGCATCTGAAGTAGAAACTCGCCCCATTACAACGGTATGAGTAGTTTTCCCCTAGGCCGTTCTAGTTATTCGTTTCGAGCATCAGAACTGCGAAAATTTGGAGTTTCTCAAGCGTTTCTTACCTCAAAGCTGCCATATCTCGCGAACGGATTGACCAATCCGCAAAAGTTTCTGTTGCATCTGAAAGTAGAAGCTCGCCCGATTACAATGGTATGAGTAGTTTTCCCCCTAGGCCGTTTCTAGCTATTCGTTTCGAGCAACAGAACTGCGAAAATTTGGAGTTTCTCAAGCGTTTCTTACCTCAAAACTGCCATATTCGCGAACGGATTGACCAATCCGCAAAGTTTCTGTTGCATCTGAAAGTAGAAACTCGCCCCATTACAACGGTATGAGTAGTTTTCCCCTAGGCCGGTCTAGTTCTTCGTTTCGAGCATCAGAACTGCGAAAATTTGGAGTTTCTCAAGCGTTTCTTACCTCAAAACTGCCATATCTCGCGAACGGATTGACCAATCCGGCAAAGTTTCTGTTGCATCTGAAAGTAGAAACTCGCCCCATTACAACGGCATGAGTAGTTTTCCCCTAGGCCGTTCTAGTTATTCGTTTCGAGCAATCAGAACTGCGAAAATTTGGAGTTTCTCAAGCGTTTCTTACCTCAAAACTGCCATATCTCGCGAACGGATTGACCAATCCGCAAAGTTTCTGTTGCATCTGAAAGTAGAAACTCGCCCCATTACAACGGTATGAGTAGTTTTCCCCTAGGCCGTTCTAGTTATTCGTTCGAGCATCAGAACTGCGAAAATTTGGAGTTTCTCAAGCGTTTCTTACCTCAAAACTGCCATATCTCGCGAACGGATTGACCAATCCGCAAAGTTTCTGTTGCATCTGAAAGTAGAAACTCGCCCCATTACAACGGTATGAGTAGTTTTCCCCTAGGCCGTTCTAGTTATTCGTTTCGAGCATCAGAACTGCGAAAATTTGGAGTTTCTCAAGCGTTTCTTACCTCAAAACTGCCATATCTCGCGAACGGATTGACCAATCGCAAAGGTATCTGTTGCCATCTGAAAGTAGAAACTCGCCCCATTACAACGGTATGAGTAGTTTTCCCCTAGGCCGCTCTAGTTATTCGTTTCGAGCATCAGAACTGCGAAAATTTGGGAGTTTCTCAAGCGTTTCTTACCTCAAAACTGCCATATCTCGCGAACGGATTGACCAATCCGCAAAGTTTCTGTTGCATCTGAAAGTAGAAACTCGCCCCATTACAACGGTATGAGTAGTTTTCCCCTAGGCCGCTCTAGTTATTCGTTTCGAGCATCAGAACTGCGAAAATTTGGAGTTTCTCAAGCGTTTCTTACCTCAAAACTTGCCATATCTCGCGAACGGATTGACAAATCCGCAAAGTTTCTGTTGCATCTGAAAGTATAAACTCGCCCCATTACAACGGTATGAGTAGTTTTCCCTAGGCCGTTCTAGTTATTCGTTTCGACCATCAGAACTGCGAAATTTGGAGTTTCTCAAGCTTTTCTTACCTCAAAACTGCCATATCTCGCGAACGGATTGACCAATCCGCAAAGTTTCTGTTGCATCTGAAAGTAGAAACTCGCCCCATTACAACGGTATGAGTAGTTTTCCCCTAGGCCGTTCTAGTTATTCGTTTCGAGCATCAGAACTGCGAAAATTTGGAGTTTCTCAAGCGTTTCTTACCTCAAAACTGCCATATCTCGCGAACGGATTGACCAATCCGCAAAGTTTCTGTTGCATCTGAAAGTAGAAACTCGCCCCATTACAACGGTATGAGTAGTTATCCCCTAGGGCCGTTCTAGTTATTCGTTTCGAGCATCAGAACTGCGAAAATTTGGAGTTTCTCAAGCGTTTCTTACCTCAAAACTGCCATATCTCGCGAACGGATTGACCAATCCGCAAAGTTTCTGTTGCATCTGAAAGTAGAAACTCGCCCCAATTACAACGGTATGAGTAGTTTTCCCCTAGGCCGCTCTAGTTATTCGTTTCGAGCATCAGAACTGCGAAAATTTGGAGTTTCTCAAGCGTTTCTTACCTCAAAACTTGCATATCTCGCGAACGGATTGACAATCCGCAATGTTTCTGTTGCATCTGAAAGTAGAAACTCGCCCCATTACAACGGTATGAGTAGTTTTCCCCTAGGCCGTTCTAGTTATTCGTTTCGAGCCATCAGAACTGCGAAAATTTTGAGTTTCTCAAGCGTTTCCTACCTCAAAACTGCCATATCTCGCGAACGATTGACCAATCCGCAAAGTTTCTGTATGCATCTGGAAGTAGAAACTCGCCCCATTACAACGGTATGAGTAGTTTTCCCCTAGGCCGTTCTAGTTATTCGTTTCGAGGATCAGAACTGCGAAAATTTGGCGTTTCTCAAGCGTTTCTTACCTCAAAACTGCCTATTTCGCGAACGGATTGACCAATCCTCAAAGTTTCTGTTGCATCTGAAAGTAGAACCTCGCCCCATTACAACGGTATGATAGTTTTCCCCCTAGGCCGTTCTAGTTATTCGTTTCGAGCATCAGAACTGCGAAAATTTGGAGTTTCTCAAGCGTTTTCTTACCTCAAAACTGCCATATCTCGCGAACGGATTGACCAATCCGCAAAGTTTCTGTTGCATCTGAAAGTAGAAACTCGCCCCATTACAACGGCATGAGTAGTTTTCCCCTAGGCCGTTCTAGCTATCTCGTTTCGAGCATCAGAACTAAGAAAATTTGGAGTTTCTCAAGCGTTTCTTACCTCAAAACTGCCATATCTCGCGAACGGATTGACCAATTCCGCAAAGTTTCTGTTGCAATCTGAATGTAGAAACTCCGCCCCATTACAACGGTATGAGTAGTTTTCCCCTAGGCCGTTTCTAGTTATTCGTTTCGAGCATCAGAACTGCGGAAATTTGGAGTTTCTCAAGCGTTTCTTACCTCAAAACTGCATATCTCGCGAACGGATTGACCAATCCGCAAAGTTTCTGTTGCATCTGAAAGTAGAAGCCCCCCTTCGCCCCGATTACAATGGTATGAGTAGTTTTCCCCTAGGCCGTTCTAGTTATTCGTTTCGAGCATCAGAACTGCGAAAATTTTGAGTTTCTCAAGCGTTTCTTACCTCAAAACTGCCATATCTCGCGAACGGATTGACCAATCCGCAAAGTTTCTGTTGCATCTGAAAGTAGAAACTCGCCCCATTACAACGGTATGAGTAGTTTTCCCCTAGGCCGCTCTAGTTATTCGTTTCGAGCATCAGAACTGCGAAAATTTGGAGTTTCTCAAGCGTTTCTTTACCTCAAAACTGCATATCTCGCGAACGGATTGACCAATCCGCAAAGTTTCTGTTGCATCTGAAAGTCAGAAACTCGCCCCATTACAAACGGTATGAGTAGTTTTCCCCCTAGGCCGTTCTAGTTATTCGTTTCGACCATCAGAACTGCGAAAATTTGGAGTTTCTCAAGGCTTTTCTTACCTCAAAACTGCCATATCTCGCGAACGGATTGACCAATCCGCAAAGTTTCTGTTGCATCTGAAAGTAGAAACTCGCCCCATTACAACGGTATGAGTAGTTTTCCCCTAGGCCGTTCTAGTTATTCGTTTCTGAGCATCAGAACTGCGAAAATTTGGAGTTTTCTCAAGCGTTTCTTACCTCAAAACTGCCATATCTCGCGAACGGATTGACCAATCCGCAAAGTTTCTGTTGCATCTGAAAGTAGAAACTCGCCCCATTACAACGGTATGAGTAGTTATCCCTAGGCGTTCTAGTTATTCGTTTCGAGCATCAGAACTAAGAAAATTTGGAGTTTCTCAAGCGTTCTTACCTCAAAACTGCCATATCTCGCGAACGGATTGACCAATCCGCAAAGTTTCTGTTGCATCTGAAAGTAGGAAACTCGCCCCATTACAAACGGTATGAGTAGTTTTCCCCTAGGCCGTTCTAGTTATTCGTTTCGAGCATCAGAACTGCGAAAATTTGGAGTTTCTCAAGCGTTTCTTACCTCAAAACTGCCATATCCTCGCGACTGATTGACCAATCCGCATAGTTTCTGTTGCATCTGAAAGTAGGAAACTCGCCCCATTACAACGGTATGAGTAGTTTTCCCTAGGCCGCTCTAGGTTATATCGTTTCGAGCATCAGAACTGCGAAAATTTGGAGTTTCTCAAGCGTTCTCCCCTACCTCAAAACTGCCATATCACGCGAACGATTGACGCAATCCGCAAAGTTTTCTGTTGCATCTGAAAGTAGAAACTCGCCCCATACAACGGTATGAGTTAGTTTTCCCCTAGGCCGCTCTAGGTTTCGTTTCGAGCATCAGAACTGCGAAAATTTGGAGTTTCTCAAGCGTTTCTTACCTCAAAACTGCCATATCTCGCGAACGGATTGACCAATCCGCAAAGTTTCTGTTGCATCTGAAAGTAGAAACTCGACCCATTACAACGGTATGAGTAGTTACCCCTAGGCCGTTCTAGTTATTCGTTTCGAGCATCAGAACTAAGAAAATTTGGAGTTTCTCAAGCGTTTCTTACCTCAAAACCGCCATATCTCGCGAACGGATTGACCAATCCGCAAAGTTTCTGTTGCATCTGGAAGTAGAAACTCGCCCCATTACAACGGTATGAGTAGTTTTCCCCTAGGCCGTTCTAGTTATTCGTTTCGAGGATCAGAACTGCGAATAATTTGGAGTTTCTCAGCGTTTCTTACCTCAAAACTGCCCTATTTCGCGAACGGATTGACCAATCCGCAAAGTTTCTGTTGCATCTGAAAGTAGAAACCTCGCCCCATTACAACGGTATGAGTAAGTTTTCCCTAGGCCGTTCTAGTTATTCGTTTCGAGCATCAGAACTGCGAAAATTTTGGAGTTTCTCAAGCGTTCTACCTCAAAACTGCCATATCTCGCGAACGGATTGACCAATCCGCAAAGTTTCTGTTGCATCTGAAAGTAGGAAACTCGCCCATTACAACGGTATGAGTAGTTATCCCCTAGGCCGTTCTAGTTATTCGTTTCGAGCATCAGAACTGCGAAAAATTTGGAGTTTCTCAAGCGTTTCTTTCTTACCACAACTGCCATATCTCGCGACGGAATGACCAATCCGGCAAAGTTTCTGGTGCATCTGAAAGTAGAAACTCGCCCCATACAACGGTATGGAGTAGTTTTCCCTAGGCCGCTCTAGTTATTCGTTTCGAGCATCAGAACTGCGAAAATTTGGAGTTTCTCAAGCGTTTCTTACCTCAAAACTGCCATATCCTCGCGAACGGATTGACCCAATCCGCAAAGTTTCTGTTGCATCTGAAAGTAGAAGGCTCGCCCGGATTACAATGGTAATGAGTATGTTTTCCCCTAGGCCGTTCTAGTTATTCGGTTTCGAGCATCAGAACTGCCGAAAATTTGAGTTTCTCAAGCGTTTCTTACATCAAAACTGCCATATCTCGCGAACGGATTGACCAATCCGCAAAGTTCTGTTGCATCTGAAAGTAGAAACTCGCCCCATTACAACGGTATGAGTAGTTTTCCCCTAGGCCGCTCTAGTTATTCGTTCGAGCATCAGAACTGCGAAAATTTGGAGTTTCTCACAAGCGTTTGCTTACCTCAAAACTGCCCTATTTCGCGAACGGATTGACCAATCCGCAAAGTTTCTGTTGCATCTGAAAGTAGAACCTCGCCCCATTACAACGGTATGAGTAGTTTTCCCCTAGGCCGTTCTAGTTATTCGTTCGAGCCTCAGAACTGCGAAAATTTGGAGTTTCTCAAGCGTTTCTTACCTCAAAACTGCCATATCTCGCGAACGGATTGACCCAATCCGCAAAGTTTCTGTTGCATCTGAAAGTAGAAACTCGCCCATTACAACGGTATGAGTAGTTTATCCCCTAGGCGTTCTAGTTATTTCGTTTCCGAGCATCAGAACTGCGAAATTTGGAGTTTCTCAAGCGTTTCTTACCTCAAACTGCCATATCTCGCGAACGGAATGACCAATCCGCAAAGTTTCTGGTGCATCTGAAGAGTAGATAACTCGCCCCATTACAACGGTATGAGTAGTTTTCCCCTAGCCGCTCTAGTTATTCGTTTCGGAGCACCGAACTGCGAAAAGTTTGAGTTTCTCAAGCGTTTCTTACCTCAAAACTGCCATATCTCGCGAACGGATTGACCAATCCGCAAAGTTTCTGTTGCATCTGAAAGTAGAAGCTCGCCCGATTACAATGGTATGAGTAGTTTTCCCCTAGGCCGTTTCTAGTTATTCGTTTCGTAGCATCAGAACTGCGAAAATTTTGAGTTTCTCAAGCGTTTCTTACATCAAAACTGCCATATCTCGCGAACGGATTGACCAATCCGCAAAGTTTCTGTTGCATCTGAAGTAGAAACTCGCCCCATTACAACGGTATGATTAGTTTTTCCCTAGTCCGCTCTAGTTATTCGTTTCGAGTACATCAGAACTGCGAAAATTTGGAGTTTCCTCAAGCGTTTTCTTTACTCAAAACTGCCATAATCTCTGCGAACGGATTGACCAATCCGCAAAGTTTTCTGTTGCATCTGAAAGGTAGAAACTCGCCCCATTACAACGGTATGAGTAGTTTTCCCCTAGGCGCTCTAGTTATTCGTTTCGAGCATCAGAACTGCGAAATTTGGAGTTTCTCAGAGCTTCTTACCTCAAAACTGCATATCTCGCGACGGATTGACCAATCCGCAAAGGTTTCTGTTGCATCTGAAAGTAGAAACTCGCCCCATTACAACGGTATGAGTAGTTTTCCCCTAGGCCCGCTCTAGTTATTCGTTTCGAGCATCAGAACTGCGAAAATTTGGAGGGTTTCTCAAGCGTTTCGTACTCAAAACTGCCATATCTCGCGAACGGATTGACCATCCGCAAAGTTTCTGTTGCATTCTGAAAGTAGAACTCGCCCCATTACAACTGTATGAGTAGTTATCCCCTAGGCCGTTCTAGGTTATTCGTAACGAGCATCAGAACTAGAGAAATTTGGAGTTTCTCAAGCGTTTTTACCTAACTCAAAACCGCCATATCTCGCGAACGGATTGACCAATCCGAAAGTTTCTGTTGCATCTGGAAAGTAGATACTCGCCCCATTACAACGGTAATGAGTAGTTTTCCCCTAGGCCGTTCTTAGTTTTTTTCGTTTCGAGGATCAGAACTGCGAAAATTTGGAGTTTCTCAGCGTTTCTTACCTCAAAACCTGCCCTATTTCGCGAACGGATTGACCAATCCGCAAAGTTCTGTTGCATCTGAAAGTAGAACCTCGCCCCATACAACGGTATGAGTAGTTTCCCCTAGGCCGTTTCTAGTTATCGTTTCGAGCATCAGAACTGCGAAAATTTGGAGTTTCTCAAGCGTTTCTTACCTCAAAACTGCCATATCTCGCGAACGGATTGACCAATCCGCAAAGTTTCTGTTGCATCTGAAAGTAGAAACTCGCCCCCTTACAACGGTATGAGTAGTTATCCCCTAGGCCGTTCTAGTTATTCGTTTCGAGCATCAGAACTGCGAAATTTGGAGTTTCTCAAGCGTTTCTCTACCTCAAACTGCCATATCTCGCGAACGAATGACCAATCCGCAAAGTTTCTGGTGCATCTGAAAGTAGGAAACTCGCCCCATTACAAACGGTATGAGTAGTTTTCCCCTAGGCCGCTCTAGTTATTCGTTTCGAGCATCAGAACTGCGAAAATATTTGGAGTTTCTCAAGCGTTTCTTACCTCAAAACTGCCATATTCTCGCGAAACGGATTGACCAATCCGCAAAGTTTCTGTTGCATCTGAAAGTAGAAGCTCGCCCGATTACAACTGGTATGAGTAGTTTTTCCCCCTAGGCCCGTTCTAGTTATTCGTTTCGAGCATCAGAACTGCGAAAATTTTGAGTTTCTCAAGCGTTTCTTACATCAAAACTGCCATATCTCGCGAACGATTGACCAATCCGCAAAGTTTTCTGTTGCATCTGAAAGTAGAAACTCGCCCCATTACAACGGTATGAGTAGTTTCCCCTAGTGCCGCTCTAGTTATTCGTTTCGAGGCATCAGAACTGCGAAAATTTGGAGTTTCTCAAGCGTTTCTTACCTCAAAACTGCCATATCTCTCCCGAACGGATTGACCAATCCGCAAAGTTTCTGTTGCATCTGAAAGTAGAAACTCGCCCCATTACAACGGTATGAGTAGTTTTCCCTAGGCCGTTCTAGTTATTCGTTTCGACCATCAGAAACTGCGAAAAATTTGGAGTTTCTCAAGCTTTTCTTACTCACAAACTGCCATATCTCGCGAACGGATTGACCAATCCGCAAAGTTTCTGTTGCATCTGAAAGTAGAAACTCGCCCCATTACAACGGTATGAGTAGTTTTCCCCTAGGCCGTTCTAGTTATTCGTTTCGAGCATCAGAACTGCGAAAATTTGGAGTTTCTCAAGCGTTTCTTACCTCAAAACTGCCATATCTCGCGAACGATTGACCAATCCGCAAAGTTTCTGGTTGCATCTGAAAGTAGAAACTCGCCCCATTACAACGGTATGAGTAGTTATCCCCTAGGCCGTTCTAGTTATTCGTTTCGAGCATCAGAACTGCGAAATTTGGAGTTTCTCAAGCGTTTCTTACCTCAAAACTACCATATTCGCGAACGGATTGGACCAATCCGCAAAGTTTCTGTTGCATCTGAAAGTAGAACCTCGCCCCATTACAACGGTATGAGATAGTTTTCCCCTAGGCCGTTCTAGTTATTCGTTCGAGCATCAGAACTGCGAAAAGTTTGGAGTTTCTCAAGCGTTTCTTACCTCAAAACTGCCATATCTCGCGAACTGATTGACCAATCCGCAAAGTTTCTGTTGCATCTGAAAGTAGAAACTCGCCCCATTACAACGGCATGAGTAGCTTTTCCCCTAGGCCGTTCTAGTTATTCGTTTCGAGCATCAGAACTAAGAAAATTTTGAGTATTCTCAAGCGTTTCTACCTCAAAACTGCCATATCTCGCGAACGGATTGACCAATCCGCAAGTTTCTGTTGCATCTGAAGTAGAAACTCGCCCCATTACAACGGTATGAGTAGTTTTCCCCTAGGCCGTTCTAGTTATTCGTTTCGAGCATCAGAACTGCGAAAATTTGGAGTTTCTCAAGCGTTTCTTACCTCAAAACTGCCATATTCTCGCGAACGGATTGACCAATCCGCAAAGTTTCTGTTGCATCTGAAAGTAGAATCCGCCCCATTACAACGGTATGAGTAGTTTTCCCCTAGGCCGCTCTAGTTATTCGTTTCGAGCATCAGAACTGCGAAAATTTGGAGTTTCTCAAGCGTTTCTTTACCTCAAAACTGCCATATCTCGCGAACGGATTGACCAATCCGCAAAGTTTCTGTTGCATCTGAAAGTAGAAACTCGCCCCATTACAACGGTATGAGTAGTTTTCCCCTAGGCCGCTCTAGTTATTCGTTTCGAGCATCAGAACTGCGAAAATTTGGAGTTTCTCAAGCGTTTCTTACCTCAAAAACTGCCAATCTCGCGAACGGATTGACCATATCCGCAAAGTTTCTGTTGCATCTGAAAGTAGAGAACTCGCCCCATTACAACGGTATGAGTAGTTTTCCCTAGGCCGTTCTAGTTATTCGTTCGAGCTATCAGAACTGCGAAAATTTGGAGTTTCTCAAGCGTTTCTTACCTCAAAAACTGCCCATATCTCGCGAACGGATTGACCAATCCGCAAAGTTTCTGTTGCATCTGAAAGTAGAACCTCGCCCCATTACATACGGTTAATGAGTAGTTTTCCCCTAGGCCGTTCTAGTTATTCGTTTCGAGCACAGAACTGCGAAAATTTTGAGTTTCTCAAGCGTTTCTTACACTCAAACTGCCATATCTCGCGACGGATTGACCAATCCGCAAAGTTCTGTTGCATCTGAAAGTAGAAACCTCGGCCCATTACAACGGTAATGAGTAGTTTTCCCCTAGGCCGTTCTAGTTTATTCGTTTCGAGCATCAGAACTGCGAAAATTGGAGTTCTCAAGCGTTTTCTTACCTCAAAACTGCCATATATCGCGAACGGATTGGACCAATCCGCAAAGTTTCTGTTGCTTCTGAAAGTAGAAACTCGCCCCCATTACAACGGTATGAGTAGTTTTCCCCTAGGCCGTTCTAGTTATTCGTTTCGAGCATTCAGAACTTGCGGAAAATTTGGAGTTTCTCAGCGTTTCTTACCAGCAAAACTGCCATTATCTCGCGAACGGATTGAGCCAATACGCAAAGTTCTGTTGCATCGAAAGTAGAGAACTCGCACCCATTACAACGGTCATGAGTAGTTTTCCCCTAGGCCGTTCTAAGTCTATTCGATTCGAGCATTCAGAACTAGAGAAAATTTGAGTTTCTCAAGGCGTTCTTACCTCAAAACAGGCCATATCTCGCGAACGGGATTGACCAATCCGCAAAGTTTCTGTTGGCATCTGAAATGTAGAAACTCGCCCCTTTACAACGGTAATGAGTAGTTTTCCCCTAGGCGATCTAGTTATTCGGTTCGAGCATCAGAACTCGCGAAAATTTGGAGTTTACTCAAGCGTTTCTTACCTCAAAAACTGCCATATCTCGCCCCCGAACGGATTGAGCAACTCCGCAAAGTTTCTGTTGCACATCTGAAAAGTAGAAACCTGCCCCATTAACAACGGTATGAAGTAGTTTTCCCCTAGGCCGTCTAGTTATTCGTCTCTCCACTCAGCATCAGAAACCGCGAAAATTTGAGTTTTCTCAAGGCGTTCTTACATCAAAACTGCATATCTCGCGAACGGATTACCAATCCGCAAAGTTTCTGTTGCAACTGAAATAAGAAACTCGCCCATTACAACGGTATGATAGTTTTTCCCCCTAGTCCGCTCTATTATTCGTTACGAGCATCAGAACTGCGAAAATTTGGAGTTTTCTCAAGCGTTTTCTTACCTCAAACTGCCATATCTCGCGAACGGATGACCAATCCGCAAAGTTTCTGTTTGCATCTGAAAGAAGAAACTCGCCCCATTACAACGGTATGAGTTAGTTTCCCTTCCCCTAGGCCGCTCTAGTTATTC
>NW_027478906.1:300000-387045 GCF_051014685.1 Ptiloglossa arizonensis | reverse complement strand
TCGAGCATCAGAACTGCGAAAATTTTGAGTTTCTCAAGCGTTTCTTACCTCCAAACTGCCATATCTCGCGAACGGATTGACGCAATCCGCAAAATTTCTGTTGCATCTGAAAGTAGAGACTCGCCCAGATTACAACGGTATGTGTAGTTTTCCCATAGGCCGTTCCAGTTATTCGTTTCGAGCATCAGAACTGCGAAAATTTTGAGTTTCTCAAGCGTTTCTTACCTCCAAACTGCCATATCTCGCGAACGGATTGACCAATCCGCAAAATTTCTGTTGTATTTGAAAGTAGAAACTCGCCCGATTACAACGGTATGCGTACTTCTCCCCTAGGCCGTTCTAGTCATTCGTTTCGAGCATCAGAACTGCGAAAATTTTGAGTTTCTCAAGCGTTTCTTACCTCCAAACTGCCATATCTCGCGAACGGAAGGACCAATCCGCAAAATTTCTATTGCATCTGAAAGTAGAAACTCGCCCGATTACAACGGTATGTGTAGTTTTCCCCTAGGCCGTTACAGTTATTTGTTTCGAGCATCAGAACTGCGAAAATTTTGAGTTTCTCAAGCGTTTCTTACATCCAAACTGCCATATCTCGCGAACGGATGAACCAATCCGCAAAATTTCTGTTGCGTCTGAAAGTAGAGACTCGCCCGATTACAACGTATGTGTAGTTCTCCCATAGGCCGTTCCAGTTATTCGTTTTCGAGCATCAGAACTGCGAAAATTTTGAGTTTCTCAAGCGTTTCTTACCTCCAAACTGCCATATCTCGCGAACGGAAGGACCAATCCGCAAAATTTCTATTGCATCTGAAAGTAGAAACTCGCCCGATTACAACGGTATGTGTAGTCTTCCCCTAGGCCGTTACAGTTATTCATTTCGAGCATCAGAACTGCGAAAATTTTGAGTTTCTCAAGCGTTTCTTACCTCCAAACTGCCATATCTCGCGAACGGATTGACCAATCCGCAAAATTTCTGTTGCATCGGAAAGTAGAAACTCGCCCGATTACAACGGTATGCGTACTGTTCCCCTAGGCCGTTCTAGTTACTCGTTTCGAGCGTCAGAACTGCGAAAATTTTGAGTTTCTCAAGCGTTTCTTACCTCCAAACTGCCATATCTCGCGAACGGATTGATCAATCCGCAAAATTTCTGTTGCATCTGAAAGTAGAAACTCGCCCGATTACAACGGTAGGTGTAGTTTTCCCCTAGGCCGTTCTAGTCATTCGTTTCGAGCATCAGAACTGCGAAAATTTTGAGTTTCTCAAGCGTTTCTTACCTCCAAACTGCCATATCTCGCGAACGGATTGACCAATCCGCAAAATTTCTGTTGCATCTGAAAGTAGAGACTCGCCCGATTACAACGGTATGTGTAGTTTTCCCATAGGCCGTTCCAGTTATTCGTTTCGAGCATCAGAACTGCGAAAATTTTGAGTTTCTCAAGCGTTTCTTACCTCCAAACTGCCATATCTCGCGAACGGATTGACCAATCCGCAAAATTTCTGTTGTATTTGAAAGTAGAAACTCGCCCGATTACAACGGTATGCGTACTTCTCCCCTAGGCCGTTCTAGTCATTCGTTTCGAGCATCAGAACTGCGAAAATTTTGAGTTTCTCAAGCGTTTCTTACCTCCAAACTGCCATATCTCGCGAACGGAAGGACCAATCCGCAAAATTTCTATTGCATCTGAAAGTAGAAACTCGCCCGATTACAACGGTATGTGTAGTTTTCCCCTAGGCCGTTACAGTTATTTGTTTCGAGCATCAGAACTGCGAAAATTTTGAGTTTCTCAAGCGTTTCTTACCTCCAAACTGCCATATCTCGCGAACGGATTGACCAATCCGCAAAATTTCTGTTGTATTTGAAAGTAGAAACTCGCCCGATTACAACGGTATGCGTACTTCTCCCCTAGGCCGTTCTAGTTATTCGTTTCGAGCATCAGAACTGCGAAAATTTTGAGTTTCTCAAGCGTTTCTTACTTCCAAACTGCCACATCTCGCGAACGGATCGACCAATCCGCAAAATTTCGGTTGCATCTGAAAGTACAAACTCGCCCGATTACAACGGTGTGTAGTTTTCCCCTAGGCCGTCCCAGTTATTCATTTCGAGCATCAGAACTGCGAAAATTTTGAGTTTCTCAAGCGTTTCTTACATCCAAACGGCCATATCTCGCGAACGGATTGACCAATCGGCATAATTTCTGTTGCATCTGAAAGTAGAAACTCGCCCGATTACAACGGTATGTGTAGTTTTCCCATAGGCCGTTCCAGTTATTCGTTTCGAGCATCAGAACTGCGAAAATTTTGAGTTTCTCAAGCGTTTCTTACCTCCAAACTGCCATATCTCGCGAACGGATTGACCAATCCACAAAATTTCTGTTGTATTTGAAAGTAGAAACTCGCCCGATTACAACGGTATGCGTACTTCTCCCCTAGGCCGTTCTAGTCATTCGTTTCGAGCATCAGAACTGCGAAAATTTTGAGTTTCTCAAGCGTTTCTTACCTCCAAACTGCCATATCTCGCGAACGGAAGGACCAATCCGCAAAATTTCTATTGCATCTGAAAGTAGAAACTCGCCCGATTACAACGGTATGTGTAGTCTTCCCCTAGGCCGTTACAGTTATTTGTTTCGAGCATCAGAACTGCGAAAATTTTGAGTTTCTCAAGCGTTTCTTACATCCAAACTGCCATATCTCGCGAACGGATGAACCAATCCGCAAAATTTCTGTTGCATCTGAAAGTAGAGACTCGCCCGATTACAACGGTATGTGTAGTTCTCCCATAGGCCGTTCCAGTTATTCGTTTCGAGCATCAGAACTGCGAAAATTTTGAGTTTCTCAAGCGTTTCTTACATCCAAACTGCCATATCTCGCGAACGGAAGGACCAATCCGCAAAATTTCTATTGCATCTGAAAGTAGAAACTCGCCCGATTACAACGGTATGTGTAGTTTTCCCCTAGGCCGTTCCAGTTATTCATTTCGAGCATCAGAACTGCGAAAATTTTGAGTTTCTCAAGCGTTTCTTACCTCCAAACTGCCATATCTCGCGAACGGATTGACCAATCCGCAAAATTTCTGTTGCATCGGAAAGTAGAAACTCGCCCGATTACAACGGTATGCGTACTGTTCCCCTAGGCCGTTCTAGTTACTCGTTTCGAGCGTCAGAACTGCGAAAATTTTGAGTTTCTCAAGCGTTTCTTACCTCCAAACTGCCATATCTCGCGAACGGATTGATTAATCCGCAAAATTTCTGTTGCATCTGAAAGTAGAAACTCGCCCGATTACAACGGTAGGTGTAGTTTTCCCCTAGGCCGTTCTAGTCATTCGTTTCGAGCATCAGAACTGCGAAAATTTTGAGTTTCTCAAGCGTTTCTTACCTCCAAACTGACATATCTCGCGAACGGATTGACCAATCCGCAAAATTTCTGTTGCATCTGAAAGTAGAGACTCGCCCGATTACAACGGTATGTGTAGTTTTCCCATAGGCCGTTCCAGTTATTCGTTTCGAGCATCAGAACTGCGAAAATTTTGAGTTTCTCAAGCGTTTCTTACCTCCAAACTGCCATATCTCGCGAACGGATTGACCAATCCGCAAAATTTCTGTTGTATTTGAAAGTAGAAACTCGCCCGATTACAACGGTATGCGTACTTCTCCCCTAGGCCGTTCTAGTTATTCGTTTCGAGCATCAGAACTGCGAAAATTTTGAGTTTCTCAAGCGTTTCTTACTTCCAAACTGCCACATCTCGCGAACGGATCGACCAATCCGCAAAATTTCGGTTGCATCTGAAAGTACAAACTCGCCCGATTACAACGGTGTGTAGTTTTCCCCTAGGCCGTTCCAGTTATTCATTTCGAGCATCAGAACTGCGAAAATTTTGAGTTTCTCAAGCGTTTCTTACATCCAAACGGCCATATCTCGCGAACGGATTGACCAATCGGCATAATTTCTGTTGCATCTGAAAGTAGAAACTCGCCCGATTACAACAGCATTTGTAGTTTTTCCCTAGGCCGTTCCAGTTATTTGTTTCGAGCATCAGAACTGCGTAAATTTTGAGTTTCTCAAGCGTTTCTTACCTCCAAACTGCCATATCTCGCGAACGGATTGACCAATCCGCAAAATTTCTGTTGCATTTGAAAGAAGAAACTCGCCCGATTACAACGGTATGCGTACTTCTCCCCTAGGCCGTTCTAGTCATTCGTTTCGAGCATCAGAACTGCGAAAATTTTGAGTTTCTCAAGCGTTTCTTACCTCCAAACTGCCATATCTCGCGAACGGAAGGACCAATCCGCAAAATTTCTATTGCATCTGAAAGTAGAAACTCGCCCGATTACAACGGTATGTGTAGTCTTCCCCTAGGCCGTTACAGTTATTTGTTTCGAGCATCAGAACTGCGAAAATTTTGAGTTTCTCAAGCGTTTCTTACATCCAAACTGCCATATCTCGCGAACGGATGAACCAATCCGCAAAATTTCTGTTGCATCTGAAAGTAGAGACTCGCCCGATTACAACGGTATGTGTAGTTCTCCCATAGGCCGTTCCAGTTATTCGTTTCGAGCATCAGAACTGCGAAAATTTTGAGTTTCTCAAGCGTTTCTTACATCCAAACTGCCATATCTCGCGAACGGAAGGACCAATCCGCAAAATTTCTATTGCATCTGAAAGTAGAAACTCGCCCGATTACAACGGTATGTGTAGTTTTCCCCTAGGCCGTTCCAGTTATTCATTTCGAGCATCAGAACTGCGAAAATTTTGAGTTTCTCAAGCGTTTCTTACCTCCAAACTGCCATATCTCGCGAACGGATTGACCAATCCGCAAAATTTCTGTTGCATCGGAAAGTAGAAACTCGCCCGATTACAACGGTATGCGTACTGTTCCCCTAGGCCGTTCTGGTTACTCGTTTCGAGCGTCAGAACTGCGAAAATTTTGAGTTTCTCAAGCGTTTCTTACCTCCAAACTGCCATATCTCGCGAACGGATTGATCAATCCGCAAAATTTCTGTTGCATCTGAAAGTAGAAACTCGCCCGATTACAACGGTAGGTGTAGTTTTCCCCTAGGCCGTTCTAGTCATTCGTTTCGAGCATCAGAACTGCGAAAATTTTGAGTTTCTCAAGCGTTTCTTACCTCCAAACTGCCATATCTCGCGAACGGATTGACCAATCCGCAAAATTTCTGTTGCATCTGAAAGTAGAGACTCGCCCGATTACAACGGTATGTGTAGTTTTCCCATAGGCCGTTCCAGTTATTCGTTTCGAGCATCAGAACTGCGAAAATTTTGAGTTTCTCAAGCGTTTCTTACCTCCAAACTGCCATATCTCGCGAACGGATTGACCAATCCGCAAAATTTCTGTTGTATTTGAAAGTAGAAACTCGCCCGATTACAACGGTATGCGTACTTCTCCCCTAGGCCGTTCTAGTTATTCGTTTCGAGCATCAGAACTGCGAAAATTTTGAGTTTCTCAAGCGTTTCTTACTTCCAAACTGCCACATCTCGCGAACGGATCGACCAATCCGCAAAATTTCGGTTGCATCTGAAAGTACAAACTCGCCCGATTACAACGGTGTGTAGTTTTCCCCTAGGCCGTTCCAGTTATTCATTTCGAGCATCAGAACTGCGAAAATTTTGAGTTTCTCAAGCGTTTCTTACATCCAAACGGCCATATCTCGCGAACGGATTGACCAATCGGCATAATTTCTGTTGCATCTGAAAGTAGAAACTCGCCCGATTACAACAGTATTTGTAGTTTTTCCCTAGGCCGTTCCAGTTATTTGTTTCGAGCATCAGAACTGCGTAAATTTTGAGTTTCTCAAGCGTTTCTTACCTCCAAACTGCCATATCTCGCGAACAGATTGACCAATCCGCAAAATTTCTGTTGCATTTGAAAGAAGAAACTCGCCCGATTACAACGGTATGCGCACTTTTCCCCTAGGCCGTTCTAGTTATTCGTTTCGAGCATCAGAACTGCGAAAATTTTGAGTTTCTCAAGCGTTTCTTACATCCAAACGGCCATATCTCGCGAACGGATTGACCAATCGGCATAATTTCTGTTGCATCTGAAAGTAGAAACTCGCCCGATTACAACAGTATTTGTAGTTTTTCCCTAGGCCGTTCCAGTTATTCGTTTCGAGCATCAGAACTGCGAAAATTTTGAGTTACTTAAGCGTTTCTTACATCCAAACTGCCATATCTCGCGAACGGATTGACCAATCCGCAAAATTTCTGTTGCTTCTGAAAGTAGAAACTCGCCCGATTACAACGGTATGTGTAGTTTTCCCCTAGGCCGTTCCAGTTATTCGTTTCGAGCATCAGAACTGCGAAAATTTTGAGTTTCTCAAGCGTTTCTTACCTCCAAACTGCCATATCTCGCGAACGGGTTGACCAATCCGCAAAATTTCTGTTGCATCTGAAAGTAGAAACTCGCCCGATTACAACGGTGTGTAGTTTTCCCCTAGGCCGTTCCAGTTATTCTTTCGAGCATCAGAACTGCGAAAATTTTGAGTTTCTCAAGCGTTTCTTACCTCCAAACTGCCATATGTCGCGAACGGGTTGACCAATCCGCAAAATTTCTGTTGCATCTGAAAGTAGAAACTCGCCCGATTACAACGGTGTGTGTAGTTTTCCCCTAGGCCGTTCCAGTTATTTGTTTCGAGCATCAGAACTGCGTAAATTTTGAGTTTCTCAAGCGTTTCTTACCTCCAAACTGCCATATCTCGCGAACGGATTGACCAATCCGCAAAATTTCTGTTGCATTTGAAAGTAGAAACTCGCCCGATTACAACGGTATGCGCACTTTTCCCCTAGGCCGTTCTAGTTATTCGTTTCGAGCATCAGAACTGCGAAAATTTTGAGTTGCTCAAGCGTTTCTTACATCCAAACGGCCATATCTCGCGAACGGATTGACCAATCGGCATAATTTCTGTTGCATCTGAAAGTAGAAACTCGCCCGATTACAACAGTATTTGTAGTTTTTCCCTAGGCCGTTCCAGTTATTCGTTTCGAGCATAAGAACTGCGAAAATTTTGAGTTTCTCAAGCGTTTCTTGCATCCAAACTGCCACATCTCGCGAACGGATCGACCAATCCGCAAAATTTCTGTTGCATCTGAAAGTAGAAACTCGCCCGATTACAACAGTGTGTAGTCTTCCCCTAGGCCGTTCCAGTTATTCATTTCGAGCATCAGAACTGCGAAAATTTTGAGTTTCTCATGCGTTTCATACCTCCAAACTGCCATATCTCGCGAACGGATTGACCAATCCGCAAAATTTCTGTTGCATCTGAAAGTAGAAACTCGCCCGATTACAACGGTGTGTAGTTTTCCCCTAGGCCGTTCCAGTTATTCTTCCGAGCATCAGAACTGCGAAAATTTTGAGTTTCTCAAGCGTTTCTTACCTCCAAACTGCCATATGTCGCGAACGGGTTGACCAATCCGCAAAATTTCTGTTGCATCTGAAAGTAGAAACTCGCCCGATTACAACGGTATGTGTAGTTTTCCCCTAGGCCGTTCCAGTTATTTGTTTCGAGCATCAGAAATGCGAAAATTTTGAGTTTCTCAAGCGTTTCTTACCTCCAAACTGCCATATCTCGCGAACGGATTGACCAATCCGCAAAATTTCTGTTGCATTTGAAAGTAGAAACTCGCCCGATTACAACGGTATGCGCACTTTTCCCCTAGGCCGTCCTAGTTATTCGTTTCGAGCATCAGAACTGCGAAAATTTTGAGTTTCTCAAGCGTTTCTTACATCCAAACGGCCATATCTCGCGAACGGATTGTCCAATCGGCATAATTTCTGTTGCATCTGAAAGTAGAAACTCAGCCGATTACAACAGTATCTGTAGTTTTCCCCTAGGCCGTTCCAGTTATTCGTTTCGAGCATCAGAACTGCGAAAATTTTGAGTTTCTCAAGCGTTTCTTGCATCCAAACTGCCATATCTCGCGAACGGATTGACCAATCCGCAAAATTTCTGTTGCATCTGAAAGTAGAAACTCGCCCGATTACAACGGTGTGTAGTTTTCCCCTAGGCCGTTCCAGTTATTCTTTCGAGCATCAGAACTGCGAAAATTTTGAGTTTCTCAAGCGTTTCTTACCTCCAAACTGCCATATGTCGCGAACGGGTTGACCAATCCGCAAAATTTCTGTTGCATCTGAAAGTAGAAACTCGCCCGATTACAACGGTGTGTGTAGTTTTCCCCTAGGCCGTTCCAGTTATTTGTTTCGAGCATCAGAACTGCGTAAATTTTGAGTTTCTCAAGCGTTTCTTACCTCCAAACTGCCATATCTCGCGAACGGATTGACCAATCCGCAAAATTTCTGTTGCATTTGAAAGTAGAAACTCGCCCGATTACAACGGTATGCGCACTTTTCCCCTAGGCCGTTCTAGTTATTCGTTTCGAGCATCAGAACTGCGAAAATTTTGAGTTGCTCAAGCGTTTCTTACATCCAAACGGCCATATCTCGCGAACGGATTGACCAATCGGCATAATTTCTGTTGCATCTGAAAGTAGAAACTCGCCCGATTACAACAGTATTTGTAGTTTTTCCCTAGGCCGTTCCAGTTATTCGTTTCGAGCATAAGAACTGCGAAAATTTTGAGTTTCTCAAGCGTTTCTTGCATCCAAACTGCCACATCTCGCGAACGGATCGACCAATCCGCAAAATTTCTGTTGCATCTGAAAGTAGAAACTCGCCCGATTACAACGGTGTGTAGTTTTCCCCTAGGCCGTTCCAGTTATTCATTTCGAGCATCAGAACTGCGAAAATTTTGAGTTTCTCATGCGTTTCATACCTCCAAACTGCCATATCTCGCGAACGGATTGACCAATCCGCAAAATTTCTGTTGCATCGGAAAGTAGAAACTCGCCCGATTACAACGGTATGCGTACTGTTCCACTAGGCCGTTCTAGTTACTCGTTTCGAGCGTCAGAACTGCGAAAATTTGGAGTTTCTCAAGCGTTTCTTATCTCCAAACTGCCATATCTCGCGAACGGATTGTTCAATCCGCAAAATTTCTGTTGCATCTGAAAGTAGAAACTCGCCCGATTACAACGGTGTGTAGTTTTCCCCTAGGCCGTTCCAGTTATTCTTCCGAGCATCAGAACTGCGAAAATTTTGAGTTTCTCAAGCGTTTCTTACCTCCAAACTGCCATATGTCGCGAACGGGTTGACCAATCCGCAAAATTTCTGTTGCATCTGAAAGTAGAAACTCGCCCGATTACAACAGTATTTGTAGTTTTCCCCTAGGCCGTTCCAGTTATTCGTTTCGAGCATCAGAACTGCGAAAATTTTGAGTTTCTCAAGCGTTTCTTGCATCCAAACTGCCATATCTCGCGAACGGATTGAACGATCCGCAAAATTTCTGTTGCATCTGAAAGTAGAAACTCGCCCGATTACAACGGTGTGCGCACTTTTCCCCTAGGCCGTTCTAGTTATTCGTTTCAAGCATCAGAACTGCGCAAATTTTGAGTTTCTTACGCGTTTCTTACCTCCAAGCTGCCATATCTCGCGAACGGATTGACCAATCCGCAAAATTTCTGTTGCATCTGAAAGCAGAAACTCGCCCGATTACAACGGAATGCGTACTTCTCCCCTAGGCCGTACTAGTCATTCGTTTCGAGCATCAGAACTGCGAAAATTTTGAGTTTCTCAAGCGCGTCTTACATCCAAACGGCCATATCTCGCGAACGGATTGACCAATCCGCATAATTTCTGTTGCATCTGAAAGTAGAAACTCGCAAGATTACAACGGTATGTGTAGTTTTCCCCTAGGCCGTTCCAGTTATTCATTTCGAGCATCAGAACTGCGAAAATTTTGAGTTTCTCAAGCGTTTCTTACCTCCAAACTGCCATATCTCGCGAACGGATTGACCAATCCGCAAAATTTCTGTTGCGTCGGAAAGTAGAAACTCGCCCGATTACAACGGTATGCGTACTGTTCCCCTAGGCCGTTCTAGTTACTCGTTTCGAGCGTCAGAACTGCGAAAATTTTGAGTTTCTCAAGCGTTTCTTATCTCCAAACTGCCATATCTCGCGAACGGATTGATCAATCCGCAAAATTTCTGTTGCATCTGAAAGTAGAAACTCGCCCGATTACAACGGTAGGTGTAGTTTTCCCCTAGGCGGTTCTAGTCATTCGTTTCGAGCATCAGAACTGCGAAAATTTTGAGTTTCTCAAGCGTTTCTTACCTCCAAACTGCCATATCTCGCGAACGGATTGACCAATCCGCAAAATTTCTGTTGCATCTGAAAGTAGAGACTCGCCCGATTACAACGGTATGTGTAGTTTTCCCATAGGCCGTTCCAGTTATTCGTTTCGAGCATCAGAACTGCGAAAATTTTGAGTTTCTCAAGCGTTTCTTACCTCCAAACTGCCATATCTCGCGAACGGATTGACCAATCCGCAAAATTTCTGTTGTATTTGAAAGTAGAAACTCGCCCGATTACAACGGTATGCGTACTTCTCCCCTAGGCCGTTCTAGTCATTCGTTTCGAGCATCAGAACTGCGAAAATTTTGAGTTTCTCAAGCGTTTCTTACCTCCAAACTGCCATATCTCGCGAACGGAAGGACCAATCCGCAAAATTTCTATTGCATCTGAAAGTAGAAACTCGCCCGATTACAACGGTATGTGTAGTTTTCCCCTAGGCCGTTACAGTTATTTGTTTCGAGCATCAGAACTGCGAAAATTTTGAGTTTCTCAAGCGTTTCTTACATCCAAACTGCCATATCTCGCGAACGGATGAACCAATCCGCAAAATTTCTGTTGCATCTGAAAGTAGAGACTCGCCCGATTACAACGGTATGTGTAGTTCTCCCATAGGCCGTTCCAGTTATTCGTTTCGAGCATGAGAACTGCGAAAATTTTGAGTTTCTCAAGCGCGTCTTACATCCAAACGGCCATATCTCGCGAACGGATTGACCAATCCGCATAATTTCTGTTGCATCTGAAAGTAGAAACTCGCAAGATTACAACGGTATGTGTAGTTTTCCCCTAGGCCGTTCCAGTTATTCATTTCGAGCATCAGAACTGCGAAAATTTTGAGTTTCTCAAGCGTTTCTTGCATCCAAACTGCCATATCTCGCGAACGGATTGACCGATCCGCAAAATTTCTGTTGCATCTGAAAGTAGAAACTCGCCCGATTACAACGGTATGCGCACTTTTCCCCTAGGCCGTTCTAGTTATTCGTTTCAAGCATCAGAACTGCGCAAATTTTGAGTTTCTTACGCGTTTCTTACCTCCAAGCTGCCATATCTCGCGAACGGATTGACCAATCCCCAAAATTTCTGTTGCATCTGAAAGCAGAAACTCGCCCGATTACAACGGTATGCGTACTTCTCCCCTAGGCGGTTCTAGTCATTCGTTTCGAGCATCAGAACTGCGAAAATTTTGAGTTTCTCAAGCGCGTCTTACATCCAAACGGCCATATCTCGCGAACGGATTGACCAATCCGCATAATTTCTGTTGCATCTGAAAGTAGAAACTCGCAAGATTACAACGGTATGTGTAGTTTTCCCCTAGGCCGTTCCAGTTATTCATTTCGAGCATCAGAACTGCGAAAATTTTGAGTTTCTCAAGCGTTTCTTACCTCCAAACTGCCATATCTCGCGAACGGATTGACCAATCCGCAAAATTTCTGTTGCATCGGAAAGTAGAAACTCGCCCGATTACAACGGTATGCGTACTTTTCCCCTAGGCCGTTCTAGTTACTCGTTTCGAGCGTCAGAACTGCGAACATTTTGAGTTTCTCAAGCGTTTCTTATCTCCAAACTGCCATATCTCGCGAACGGATTGACCAATCCGCAAAATTTCTGTTGCATCTGAAAGTAGAGACTCGCCCGATTACAACGGTATGTGTAGTTTTCCCATAGGCCGTTCCAGTTATTCGTTTCGAGCATCAGAACTGCGAAAATTTTGAGTTTCTCAAGCGTTTCTTACCTCCAAACTGCCATATCTCGCGAACGGATTGACCAATCCGCAAAATTTCTGTTGTATTTGAAAGTAGAAACTCGCCCGATTACAACGGTATGCGTACTTCTCCCCTAGGCCGTTCTAGTCATTCGTTTCGAGCATCAGAACTGCGAAAATTTTGAGTTTCTCAAGCGTTTCTTACCTCCAAACTGCCATATCTCGCGAACGGAAGGACCAATCCGCAAAATTTCTATTGCATCTGAAAGTAGAAACTCGCCCGATTACAACGGTATGTGTAGTTTTCCCCTAGGCCGTTACAGTTATTTGTTTCGAGCATCAGAACTGCGAAAATTTTGAGTTTCTCAAGCGTTTCTTACATCCAAACTGCCATGTCTCGCGAACGGATGAACCAATCCGCAAAATTTCTGTTGCATCTGAAAGTAGAGACTCGCCCGATTACAACCGTATGTGTAGTTCTCCCATAGGCCGTTCCAGTTATTCGTTTCTAGCATCAGAACTGCGAAAATTTTGAGTTTCTCAAGCGTTTCTTACCTCCAAACTGCCATATCTCGCGAACGGAAGGACCAATCCGCAAAATTTCTATTGCATCTGAAAGTAGAAACTCGCCCGATTACAACGGTATGTGTAGTTTTCCCCTAGGCCGTTCCAGTTATTCATTTCGAGCATCAGAACTGCGAAAATTTTGAGTTTCTCAAGCGTTTCTTACCTCCAAACTGCCATATCTCGCGAACGGATTGACCAATCCGCAAAATTTCTGTTGCATCGGAAAGTAGAAACTCGCCCGATTACAACGGTATGCGTACTTCTCCCCTAGGCCGTTCTAGTCATTCGTTTCGAGCATCAGAACTGCGAAAATTTTGAGTTTCTCAAGCGTTTCTTACCTCCAAACTGCCATATCTCGCGAACGGATTGACCAATCCGCAAAACTTCTATTGTATTTGAAAGTAGAAACTCGCCCGATTACAACGGTATGCGTACTTCTCCCCTAGGCCGTTCTAGTCATTCGTTTCGAGCATCAGAACTGCGAAAATTTTGAGTTTCTCAAGCGTTTCTTATCTCCAAACTGCCATATCTCGCGAACGGATTCATCAATGCGCAAAGTTTCTGTTGCATCTGAAAGTAGAAACTCGCCCGATTACAACGGCATGCGTACTTCTCCCCTAGGCCGTTCTAGTCATTCGTTTCGAGCATCAGAACTGCGAAAATTTTGAGTTTCTCAAGCGTTTCTTACTTCCAAACTGCCATATCTCGCGAACGGATTGACCGATCCGCAAAATTTCTGTTGCATCTGAAAGTAGAAACTCGCCCGATTACAACGGTATGCGCACTTTTCCCCTAGGCCGTTCTAGTTATTCGTTTCGAGCATCAGAACTGCGAAAATTTTGAGTTTCTCAAGCGTTTCTTATCTCCAAACTGCCATATCTCGCGAACGGATTGATCAATCCGCAAAATTTCTGTTGCAGCTGAAAGTAGAAACTCGCCCGATTACAACGGTATGGGCACTTTTCCCCTAGGCCGTTCTAGTTATTTGTGTCGAGCATCAGAACTGCGAAAATTGTGAGTTTCTCAAGCGTTTCTTACCTCCAAACTGCCATATCTCGCGAACGGATTGACCAATCCGCAAAATTTCTGTTGCATCTGAAAGTAGAAACTCGCCCGATTACAACGGTATGGGCACTTTTCCCCTAGGCCGTTCCAGTTATTCGTTTCGAGCATCAGAACTGCGAAAATTTTGAGTTTCTCAAGCGTTTCTTACCTCCAAACTGCCATATCTCGCGAACGGATTGACCAATCCGCAAAATTTCTGTTGTATTTGAAAGTAGAAACTCGCCCGATTACAACGGTATGCGTACTTCTCCCCTAGGTCGTTCTAGTCATTCGTTTCGAGCATCAGAACTGCGAAAATTTTGAGTTTCTCAAGCGTTTCTTACCTCCAAACTGCCATATCTCGCGAACGGATTGACCAATCCGCAAAATTTCTGTTGCATCTGAAAGTAGAGACTCGCCCGATTACAACGGTATGTGTAGTTTTCCCATAGGCCGTTCCAGTTATTCGTTTCGAGCATCAGAACTGCGAAAATTTTGAGTTTCTCAAGCGTATCTTACCTCCAAACTGCCATATCTCGCGAACGGATTGACCAATCCGCAAAATTTCTGTTGTATTTGAAAGTAGAAACTCGCCCGATTACAACGGTATGCGTACTTCTCCCCTAGGCCGTTCTAGTCATTCGTTTCGAGCATCAGAACTGCGAAAATTTTGAGTTTCTCAAGCGTTTCTTACCTCCAAACTGCCATATCTCGCGAACGGAAGGACCAATCCGCAAAATTTCTATTGCATCTGAAAGTAGAAACTCGCCCGATTACAACGGTATGTGTAGTTTTCCCCTAGGCCGTTACAGTTATTTGTTTCGAGCATCAGAACTGCGAAAATTTTGAGTTTCTCAAGCGTTTCTTACATCCAAACTGCCATATCTCGCGAACGGATGAACCAATCCGCAAAATTTCTGTTGCATCTGAAAGTAGAGACTCGCCCGATTACAACGGTATGTGTAGTTCTCCCATAGGCCGTTCCAGTTATTCGTTTCTAGCATCAGAACTGCGAAAATTTTGAGTTTCTCAAGCGTTTCTTACCTCCAAACTGCCATATCTCGCGAACGGAAGGACCAATCCGCAAAATTTCTATTGCATCTGAAAGTAGAAACTCGCCCGATTACAACGGTATGTGTAGTTTTCCCCTAGGCCGTTCCAGTTATTCATTTCGAGCATCAGAACTGCGAAAATTTTGAGTTTCTCAAGCGTTTCTTACCTCCAAACTGCCATATCTCGCGAACGGATTGACCAATCCGCAAAATTTCTGTTGCATCGGAAAGTAGAAACTCGCCCGATTACAACGGTATGCGTACTTCTCCCCTAGGCCGTTCTAGTCATTCGTTTCGAGCATCAGAACTGCGAAAATTTTGAGTTTCTCAAGCGTTTCTTACCTCCAAACTGCCATATCTCGCGAACGGATTGACCAATCCGCAAAACTTCTATTGTATTTGAAAGTAGAAACTCGCCCGATTACAACGGTATGCGTACTTCTCCCCTAGGCCGTTCTAGTCATTCGTTTCGAGCATCAGAACTGCGAAAATTTTGAGTTTCTCAAGCGTTTCTTATCTCCAAACTGCCATATCTCGCGAACGGATTCATCAATGCGCAAAGTTTCTGTTGCATCTGAAAGTAGAAACTCGCCCGATTACAACGGCATGCGTACTTCTCCCCTAGGCCGTTCTAGTCATTCGTTTCGAGCATCAGAACTGCGAAAATTTTGAGTTTCTCAAGCGTTTCTTACTTCCAAACTGCCATATCTCGCGAACGGATTGACCGATCCGCAAAATTTCTGTTGCATCTGAAAGTAGAAACTCGCCCGATTACAACGGTATGCGCACTTTTCCCCTAGGCCGTTCTAGTTATTCGTTTCGAGCATCAGAACTGCGAAAATTTTGAGTTTCTCAAGCGTTTCTTATCTCCAAACTGCCATATCTCGCGAACGGATTGATCAATCCGCAAAATTTCTGTTGCAGCTGAAAGTAGAAACTCGCCCGATTACAACGGTATGGGCACTTTTCCCCTAGGCCGTTCTAGTTATTTGTGTCGAGCATCAGAACTGCGAAAATTGTGAGTTTCTCAAGCGTTTCTTACCTCCAAACTGCCATATCTCGCGAACGGATTGACCAATCCGCAAAATTTCTGTTGCATCTGAAAGTAGAAACTCGCCCGATTACAACGGTATGGGCACTTTTCCCCTAGGCCGTTCCAGTTATTCGTTTCGAGCATCAGAACTGCGAAAATTTTGAGTTTCTCAAGCGTTTCTTACCTCCAAACTGCCATATCTCGCGAACGGATTGACCAATCCGCAAAATTTCTGTTGTATTTGAAAGTAGAAACTCGCCCGATTACAACGGTATGCGTACTTCTCCCCTAGGTCGTTCTAGTCATTCGTTTCGAGCATCAGAACTGCGAAAATTTTGAGTTTCTCAAGCGTTTCTTACCTCCAAACTGCCATATCTCGCGAACGGATTGACCAATCCGCAAAATTTCTGTTGCATCTGAAAGTAGAGACTCGCCCGATTACAACGGTATGTGTAGTTTTCCCATAGGCCGTTCCAGTTATTCGTTTCGAGCATCAGAACTGCGAAAATTTTGAGTTTCTCAAGCGTTTCTTACCTCCAAACTGCCATATCTCGCGAACGGATTGACCAATCCGCAAAATTTCTGTTGTATTTGAAAGTAGAAACTCGCCCGATTACAACGGTATGCGTACTTCTCCCCTAGGCCGTTCTAGTCATTCGTTTCGAGCATCAGAACTGCGAAAATTTTGAGTTTCTCAAGCGTTTCTTACCTCCAAACTGCCATATCTCGCGAACGGAAGGACCAATCCGCAAAATTTCTATTGCATCTGAAAGTAGAAACTCGCCCGATTACAACGGTATGTGTAGTTTTCCCCTAGGCCGTTACAGTTATTTGTTTCGAGCATCAGAACTGCGAAAATTTTGAGTTTCTCAAGCGTTTCTTACATCCAAACTGCCATATCTCGCGAACGGATGAACCAATCCGCAAAATTTCTGTTGCATCTGAAAGTAGAGACTCGCCCGATTACAACGGTATGTGTAGTTCTCCCATAGGCCGTTCCAGTTATTCGTTTCTAGCATCAGAACTGCGAAAATTTTGAGTTTCTCAAGCGTTTCTTACCTCCAAACTGCCATATCTCGCGAACGGAAGGACCAATCCGCAAAATTTCTATTGCATCTGAAAGTAGAAACTCGCCCGATTACAACGGTATGTGTAGTTTTCCCCTAGGCCGTTCCAGTTATTCATTTCGAGCATCAGAACTGCGAAAATTTTGAGTTTCTCAAGCGTTTCTTACCTCCAAACTGCCATATCTCGCGAACGGATTGACCAATCCGCAAAATTTCTGTTGCATCGGAAAGTAGAAACTCGCCCGATTACAACGGTATGCGTACTTCTCCCCTAGGCCGTTCTAGTCATTCGTTTCGAGCATCAGAACTGCGAAAATTTTGAGTTTCTCAAGCGTTTCTTACCTCCAAACTGCCATATCTCGCGAACGGATTGACCAATCCGCAAAACTTCTATTGTATTTGAAAGTAGAAACTCGCCCGATTACAACGGTATGCGTACTTCTCCCCTAGGCCGTTCTAGTCATTCGTTTCGAGCATCAGAACTGCGAAAATTTTGAGTTTCTCAAGCGTTTCTTATCTCCAAACTGCCATATCTCGCGAACGGATTCATCAATGCGCAAAGTTTCTGTTGCATCTGAAAGTAGAAACTCGCCCGATTACAACGGCATGCGTACTTCTCCCCTAGGCCGTTCTAGTCATTCGTTTCGAGCATCAGAACTGCGAAAATTTTGAGTTTCTCAAGCGTTTCTTACTTCCAAACTGCCATATCTCGCGAACGGATTGACCGATCCGCAAAATTTCTGTTGCATCTGAAAGTAGAAACTCGCCCGATTACAACGGTATGCGCACTTTTCCCCTAGGCCGTTCTAGTTATTCGTTTCGAGCATCAGAACTGCGAAAATTTTGAGTTTCTCAAGCGTTTCTTATCTCCAAACTGCCATATCTCGCGAACGGATTGATCAATCCGCAAAATTTCTGTTGCAGCTGAAAGTAGAAACTCGCCCGATTACAACGGTATGGGCACTTTTCCCCTAGGCCGTTCTAGTTATTTGTGTCGAGCATCAGAACTGCGAAAATTGTGAGTTTCTCAAGCGTTTCTTACCTCCAAACTGCCATATCTCGCGAACGGATTGACCAATCCGCAAAATTTCTGTTGCATCTGAAAGTAGAAACTCGCCCGATTACAACGGTATGGGCACTTTTCCCCTAGGCCGTTCTAGTTATTCGTGTCGAGCATCAGAACTGCGAAAATTTTGAGTTTCTAAAGCGTTCCTTATCTCCAAACTGCCATATCTCGCGAACGGATTGATCAATCCGCAAAATTTCTTCTGCATCTGAAACTAGAAACTCGCCCGATTACAACGGTATGCGTACTTCTCCCCTAGGCCGTTCTAGTCATTCGTTTCGAGCATCAGAACTGCGAAAATTTTGAGTTTCTCAAGCGTTTCTTATCTCCAAACTGCCATATCTCGCGAACGGATTCATCAATGCGCAAAGTTTCTGTTGCATCTGAAAGTAGAAACTCAACCGATTACAACGGTATGCGTACTTCTCCCCTAGGCCGTTCTAGTCATTCGTTTCGAGCATCAGAACTGCGAAAATTTTGAGTTTCTCAAGCGTTTCTTACATCCAAACTGCCATATCTCGCGAACGGATTGACCGATCCGCAAAATTTCTGTTGCATCTGAAAGTAGAAACTCGCCCGATTACAACGGTATGCGCACTTTTCCCCTAGGCCGTTCTAGTTATTCGTTTCGAGCATCAGAACTGCGAAAATTTTGAGTTTCTCAAGCGTTTCTTATCTCCAAACTGCCATATCTCGCGAACGGATTGATCAATCCGCAAAATTTCTGTTGCAGCTGAAAGTAGAAACTCGCCCGATTACAACGGTATGGGCACTTTTCCCCTAGGCCGTTCTAGTTATTTGTGTCGAGCATCAGAACTGCGAAAATTGTGAGTTTCTCAAGCGTTTCTTACCTCCAAACTGCGATATCTCGCGAACGGATTGACCAATCCGCAAAATTTCTGTTGCATCTGAAAGTAGAAACTCGCCCGATTACAACGGTATGGGCACTTTTCCCCTAGGCCGTTCTAGTTATTCGTGTCGAGCATCAGAACTGCGAAAATTTTGAGTTTCTAAAGCGTTTCTTATCTCCAAACTGCCATATCTCGCGAACGGATTGATCAATCCGCAAAATTTCTGTTGCATCTGAAAGTAGAAACTCGCACGATTACAACGGTATGCGCACTTTTCCCCTAGGCCGTTCGAGTTATTCGTTTCGAGCATCAGAACTGCGAAAATTTTGAGTTTCTCAAGCGTTTCTTACCTCCAAACTGCCATATCTCGCGAACGGATTGATCAATCCGCAAAATTTCTGTTGCATCTGAAAGTAGAAACTCGCCCGATTACAACGGTATGCGTACTTTTCCCCTAGGCCGTTCTAGTTACTCGTTTCGAGCGTCAGAACTGCGAAAATTTTGAGTTTCTCAAGCGTTTCTTATCTCCAAACTGCCATATCTCGCGAACGGATTGATCAATCCGCAAAGCTTCTGTTGCATCTGAAAGTGGAAACTCGCCCGATTACAACGGTAGGTGTAGTTTTCCCCTAGGCCGTTCTAGTCATTCGTTTCGAGCATCAGAACTGCGAAAATTTTGAGTTTCTCAAGCGTTTCTTACCTCCAAACTGCCATATCTCGCGAACGGATTGATCAATCCGCAAAATTTCTGTTGCATCTGAAAGTAGAAACTCGCCCGATTACAACGGTATGCGCACTTTTCTCCTAGGCCGTTCGAGTTATTCGTTTCGAGCATCAGAACTGCGAAAATTTTGAGTTTCTCAAGCGTTTCTTACCTCCAAACTGCCATATCTCGCGAACGGATTGATCAATCCGCAAAATTTCTGTTGCATCTGAAAGTAGAAACTCGCCCGATTACAACGGTAGGTGTAGTTTTCCCCTAGGCCGTTCTAGTCATTCGTTTCGAGCATCAGAACTGCGAAAATTTTGAGTCTCTCAAGCGTTTCTTACCTCCAAACTGCCATATCTCGCGAACGGATTGATCAATCCGCAAAATTTCTGTTGCATCTGAAAGTAGAAACTCGCCCGATTACAACGGTATGCGCACTTTACCCTAGGCCGTTCGAGTTATTCGTTTCGAGCATCAGAACTGCGAAAATTTTGAGATTCTCAAGCGTTTCTTACCTCCAAACTGCCATATCTCGCGAACGGATTGATCAATCCGCAAAACTTCTGTTGCATCTGAAAGTAGAAACTCGCTCGATTACAACGGTATGCGTACTTCTCCCCTAGGCCGTTCTAGTTACTCGTTTCGAGCGTCAGAACTGCGAAAATTTTGAGTTTCTCAAGCGTTTCTTATCTCCAAACTGCAATATCTCGCGAACGGATTGATCAATCCGCAAAATTTCTGTTGCATCTGAAAGTAGAAACTCGCCCGATTACAACGGTATGCGTAGTTCTCCCCTAGGCCGTTCTAGTTACTCGTTTCGAGCGTCAGAACTGCGAAAATTTTGAGTTTCTCAAGCGTTTCTTATCTCCAAACTGCTATATCTCGCGAACGGATTGATCAATCCGCAAAATTTCTGTTGCATCTGAAAGGAGAAACTCGCCCGATTACAGCGGTAGGTGTAGTTTTCCCCTAGGCCGTTCTAGTCATTCGTTTCGAACATCAGAACTGCGAAAATTTTGAGTCTCTCAAGCGTTTCTTACCTCCAAACTGCCATATCTCGCGAACGGATGGACCAATCCGCAAAATTTCTGTTGCATCTGAAAGTAGAGACTCGCCCGATTACAACGGTATGTGTAGTTTTCCCATAGGCCGTTCCAGTTATTCGTTTCGAGCATCAGAACTGCGAAAATTTTGAGTTTCTCAAGCGTTTCTTACCTCCAAACTGCCATATCTCGCGAACGGATTGATCAATCCGCAAAATTTCTGTTGCATCTGAAAGTAGAAACTCGCCCGATTACAGCGGTATGCGCACTTTTCCCCTAGGCCGTTCGAGTTATTCGTTCCGAGCATCACAACTGCGAAAATTTTGAGTTTCTCAAGCGTTTCTTACCTCCAAACTGCCATATCTCGCGAACGGATTGATCAATCCGCAAAATTTCTGTTGCATCTGAAAGTAGAAACTCGCCCGATTACAACGGTATGCGTAGTTCTCCCCTAGGCCGTTCTAGTTACTCGTTTCGAGCGTCAGAACTGCGAAAATTTTGAGTTTCTCAAGCGTTTCTTATCTCCAAACTGCTATATCTCGCGAACGGATTGATCAATCCGCAAAATTTCTGTTGCATCTGAAAGGAGAAACTCGCCCGATTACAACGGTAGGTGTAGTTTTCCCCTAGGCCGTTCTAGTCATTCGTTTCGAACATCAGAACTGCGAAAATTTTGAGTCTCTCAGGCGTTTCTTACCTCCAAACTGCCATATCTCGCGAACGGATGGACCAATCCGCAAAATTTCTGTTGCATCTGAAAGTAGAGACTCGCCCGATTACAACGGTATGTGTAGCTTTCCCATAGGCCGTTCCAGTTATTCGTTTCGAGCATCAGAACTGCGAAAATTTTGAGTTTCTCAAGCGTTTCTTACCTCCAATCTGCCATATCTCGCGAACGGATTGATCAATCCGCAAAATTTCTGTTGCATCTGAAAGTAGAAACTCGCCCGACTACAGCGGTATGCGCACTTTTCCCCTAGGCCGTTCGAGTTATTCGTTCCGAGCATCACAACTGCGAAAATTTTGAGTTTCTCAAGCGTTTCTTACCTCCAAACTGCCATATCTCGCGAACGGATTGATCAATCCGCAAAATTTCTGTTGCATCTGAAAGTAGAAACTCGCCCGATTACAACGGTATGCGTACTTCTCCACTAGGCCGTTCTAGTTACTCGTTTCGAGCGTCAGAACTGCGAAAATTTTGAGTTTCTCAAGCGTTTCTTATCTCCAAACTGCCATATCTCGCGAACGGATTGATCAATCCGCAAAATTTCTGTTGCATCTGAAAGTAGAAACTCGCCCGATTACAACGGTAGGTGTAGTTTTCCCCTAGGCCGTTCTAGTCATTCGTTTCGAGCATCAGAACTGCGGAAATTTTGAGTTTCTCAGGCGTTTCTTACCTTCAAACTGCCATATCTCGCGAACGGATTGACCAATCCGCAAAATTTCTGTTGCATCTGAAAGTAGAGACTCGCCCGATTACAACGGTATGTGTAGTTTTCCCAGAGGCCGTTCCAGTTATTCGTTTCGAGCATCAGAACTGCGAAAATTTTGAGTTTCTCAAGCGTTTCTTACCTCCAAACTGCCATATCTCGCGAACGGATTGATCAATCCGCAAAATTTCTGTTGCAGCTGAAAGTAGAAACTCGCCCGGTTACAACGGTATGGGCACTTTTCCCCTAGGCCGTTCTAGTTATTTGTGTCGAGCATCAGAACTGCGAGAATTGTGAGTTTCTCAAGCGTTTCTTACATCCAAACTGCCATATCTCGCGAACGGATTGACCAATCCGCAAAATTTCTGTTGCGTGTGAAAGTAGAAACTCGCCCGATTACAACGGTATGCGTACTTTTCCCCTAGGCCGTTCTAGTTACTCGTTTCGAGCATCAGAACTGCGAAAATTTTGAGTTTCTCAAGCGTTTCTTATTTCCAAACTGCCATATCTCGCGAACGGATTGATCAATCCGCAAAATTTCTGTTGCATCTGAAAGTAGAAACTCGCCCGATTACAACGGTATGCGCACTTTTCCCCTAGGCCGTTCTAGTTACTCGTTTCGAGCGTCAGAACTGCGAAAATTTTGAGTTTCTCAAGCGTTTCTTATCTCCAAACTGCTATATCTCGCGAACGGATTGATCAATCCGCAAAATTTCTGTTGCATCTGAAAGGAGAAACTCGCCCGATTACAACGGTAGGTGTAGTTTTCCCCTAGGCCGTTCTACTCATTCGTTTCGAGCATCAGAACTGCGAAAATTTTGAGTCTCTCAAGCGTTTCTTACCTCCAAACTGCCATATCTCGCGAACGGATGGACCAATCCGCAAAATTTCTGTTGCATCTGAAAGTAGAGACTCGCCCGATTACAACGGTATGCGTACTTTTCCCCTAGGCCGTTCTAGTTACTCGTTTCGAGCATCAGAACTGCGAAAATTTTGAGTTTCTCAAGCGTTTCTTATCTCCAAACTGCCATATCTCGCGAACGGATTGATCAATCCGCAAAATTTCTGTTGCATCTGAAAGTAGAAACTCGCACGATTACAACGGTATGCGCACTTTTCCCCTAGGCCGTTCGAGTTATTCGTTTCGAGCATCAGAACTGCGAAAATTTTGAGTTTCTCAAGCGTTTCTTACCTCCAAACTGCCATATCTCGCGAACGGATTGATCAATCCGCAAAATTTCTGTTGCATCTGAAAGTAGAAACTCGCCCGATTACAACGGTATGCGTACTTTTCCCCTAGGCCGTTCTAGTTACTCGTTTCGAGCGTCAGAACTGCGAAAATTTTGAGTTTCTCAAGCGTTTCTTATCTCCAAACTGCCATATCTCGCGAACGGATTGATCAATCCGCAAAGCTTCTGTTGCATCTGAAAGTGGAAACTCGCCCGATTACAACGGTAGGTGTAGTTTTCCCCTAGGCCGTTCTAGTCATTCGTTTCGAGCATCAGAACTGCGAAAATTTTGAGTTTCTCAAGCGTTTCTTACCTCCAAACTGCCATATCTCGCGAACGGATTGATCAATCCGCAAAATTTCTGTTGCATCTGAAAGTAGAAACTCGCCCGATTACAACGGTATGCGCACTTTTCTCCTAGGCCGTTCGAGTTATTCGTTTCGAGCATCAGAACTGCGAAAATTTTGAGTTTCTCAAGCGTTTCTTACCTCCAAACTGCCATATCTCGCGAACGGATTGATCAATCCGCAAAATTTCTGTTGCATCTGAAAGTAGAAACTCGCCCGATTACAACGGTAGGTGTAGTTTTCCCCTAGGCCGTTCTAGTCATTCGTTTCGAGCATCAGAACTGCGAAAATTTTGAGTCTCTCAAGCGTTTCTTACCTCCAAACTGCCATATCTCGCGAACGGATTGATCAATCCGCAAAATTTCTGTTGCATCTGAAAGTAGAAACTCGCCCGATTACAACGGTATGCGCACTTTACCCTAGGCCGTTCGAGTTATTCGTTTCGAGCATCAGAACTGCGAAAATTTTGAGATTCTCAAGCGTTTCTTACCTCCAAACTGCCATATCTCGCGAACGGATTGATCAATCCGCAAAACTTCTGTTGCATCTGAAAGTAGAAACTCGCTCGATTACAACGGTATGCGTACTTCTCCCCTAGGCCGTTCTAGTTACTCGTTTCGAGCGTCAGAACTGCGAAAATTTTGAGTTTCTCAAGCGTTTCTTATCTCCAAACTGCAATATCTCGCGAACGGATTGATCAATCCGCAAAATTTCTGTTGCATCTGAAAGTAGAAACTCGCCCGATTACAACGGTATGCGTAGTTCTCCCCTAGGCCGTTCTAGTTACTCGTTTCGAGCGTCAGAACTGCGAAAATTTTGAGTTTCTCAAGCGTTTCTTATCTCCAAACTGCTATATCTCGCGAACGGATTGATCAATCCGCAAAATTTCTGTTGCATCTGAAAGGAGAAACTCGCCCGATTACAGCGGTAGGTGTAGTTTTCCCCTAGGCCGTTCTAGTCATTCGTTTCGAACATCAGAACTGCGAAAATTTTGAGTCTCTCAAGCGTTTCTTACCTCCAAACTGCCATATCTCGCGAACGGATGGACCAATCCGCAAAATTTCTGTTGCATCTGAAAGTAGAGACTCGCCCGATTACAACGGTATGTGTAGTTTTCCCATAGGCCGTTCCAGTTATTCGTTTCGAGCATCAGAACTGCGAAAATTTTGAGTTTCTCAAGCGTTTCTTACCTCCAAACTGCCATATCTCGCGAACGGATTGATCAATCCGCAAAATTTCTGTTGCATCTGAAAGTAGAAACTCGCCCGATTACAGCGGTATGCGCACTTTTCCCCTAGGCCGTTCGAGTTATTCGTTCCGAGCATCACAACTGCGAAAATTTTGAGTTTCTCAAGCGTTTCTTACCTCCAAACTGCCATATCTCGCGAACGGATTGATCAATCCGCAAAATTTCTGTTGCATCTGAAAGTAGAAACTCGCCCGATTACAACGGTATGCGTAGTTCTCCCCTAGGCCGTTCTAGTTACTCGTTTCGAGCGTCAGAACTGCGAAAATTTTGAGTTTCTCAAGCGTTTCTTATCTCCAAACTGCTATATCTCGCGAACGGATTGATCAATCCGCAAAATTTCTGTTGCATCTGAAAGTAGAAACTCGCCCGATTACAACGGTATGCGTAGTTCTCCCCTAGGCCGTTCTAGTTACTCGTTTCGAGCGTCAGAACTGCGAAAATTTTGAGTTTCTCAAGCGTTTCTTATCTCCAAACTGCTATATCTCGCGAACGGATTGATCAATCCGCAAAATTTCTGTTGCATCTGAAAGGAGAAACTCGCCCGATTACAGCGGTAGGTGTAGTTTTCCCCTAGGCCGTTCTAGTCATTCGTTTCGAACATCAGAACTGCGAAAATTTTGAGTCTCTCAAGCGTTTCTTACCTCCAAACTGCCATATCTCGCGAACGGATGGACCAATCCGCAAAATTTCTGTTGCATCTGAAAGTAGAGACTCGCCCGATTACAACGGTATGTGTAGTTTTCCCATAGGCCGTTCCAGTTATTCGTTTCGAGCATCAGAACTGCGAAAATTTTGAGTTTCTCAAGCGTTTCTTACCTCCAAACTGCCATATCTCGCGAACGGATTGATCAATCCGCAAAATTTCTGTTGCATCTGAAAGTAGAAACTCGCCCGATTACAGCGGTATGCGCACTTTTCCCCTAGGCCGTTCGAGTTATTCGTTCCGAGCATCACAACTGCGAAAATTTTGAGTTTCTCAAGCGTTTCTTACCTCCAAACTGCCATATCTCGCGAACGGATTGATCAATCCGCAAAATTTCTGTTGCATCTGAAAGTAGAAACTCGCCCGATTACAACGGTATGCGTAGTTCTCCCCTAGGCCGTTCTAGTTACTCGTTTCGAGCGTCAGAACTGCGAAAATTTTGAGTTTCTCAAGCGTTTCTTATCTCCAAACTGCTATATCTCGCGAACGGATTGATCAATCCGCAAAATTTCTGTTGCATCTGAAAGGAGAAACTCGCCCGATTACAACGGTAGGTGTAGTTTTCCCCTAGGCCGTTCTAGTCATTCGTTTCGAACATCAGAACTGCGAAAATTTTGAGTCTCTCAGGCGTTTCTTACCTCCAAACTGCCATATCTCGCGAACGGATGGACCAATCCGCAAAATTTCTGTTGCATCTGAAAGTAGAGACTCGCCCGATTACAACGGTATGCGTAGTTCTCCCCTAGGCCGTTCTAGTTACTCGTTTCGAGCGTCAGAACTGCGAAAATTTTGAGTTTCTCAAGCGTTTCTTATCTCCAAACTGCTATATCTCGCGAACGGATTGATCAATCCGCAAAATTTCTGTTGCATCTGAAAGGAGAAACTCGCCCGATTACAGCGGTAGGTGTAGTTTTCCCCTAGGCCGTTCTAGTCATTCGTTTCGAACATCAGAACTGCGAAAATTTTGAGTCTCTCAAGCGTTTCTTACCTCCAAACTGCCATATCTCGCGAACGGATGGACCAATCCGCAAAATTTCTGTTGCATCTGAAAGTAGAGACTCGCCCGATTACAACGGTATGTGTAGTTTTCCCATAGGCCGTTCCAGTTATTCGTTTCGAGCATCAGAACTGCGAAAATTTTGAGTTTCTCAAGCGTTTCTTACCTCCAAACTGCCATATCTCGCGAACGGATTGATCAATCCGCAAAATTTCTGTTGCATCTGAAAGTAGAAACTCGCCCGATTACAGCGGTATGCGCACTTTTCCCCTAGGCCGTTCGAGTTATTCGTTCCGAGCATCACAACTGCGAAAATTTTGAGTTTCTCAAGCGTTTCTTACCTCCAAACTGCCATATCTCGCGAACGGATTGATCAATCCGCAAAATTTCTGTTGCATCTGAAAGTAGAAACTCGCCCGATTACAACGGTATGCGTAGTTCTCCCCTAGGCCGTTCTAGTTACTCGTTTCGAGCGTCAGAACTGCGAAAATTTTGAGTTTCTCAAGCGTTTCTTATCTCCAAACTGCTATATCTCGCGAACGGATTGATCAATCCGCAAAATTTCTGTTGCATCTGAAAGGAGAAACTCGCCCGATTACAACGGTAGGTGTAGTTTTCCCCTAGGCCGTTCTAGTCATTCGTTTCGAACATCAGAACTGCGAAAATTTTGAGTCTCTCAGGCGTTTCTTACCTCCAAACTGCCATATCTCGCGAACGGATGGACCAATCCGCAAAATTTCTGTTGCATCTGAAAGTAGAGACTCGCCCGATTACAACGGTATGTGTAGCTTTCCCATAGGCCGTTCCAGTTATTCGTTTCGAGCATCAGAACTGCGAAAATTTTGAGTTTCTCAAGCGTTTCTTACCTCCAATCTGCCATATCTCGCGAACGGATTGATCAATCCGCAAAATTTCTGTTGCATCTGAAAGTAGAAACTCGCCCGACTACAGCGGTATGCGCACTTTTCCCCTAGGCCGTTCGAGTTATTCGTTCCGAGCATCACAACTGCGAAAATTTTGAGTTTCTCAAGCGTTTCTTACCTCCAAACTGCCATATCTCGCGAACGGATTGATCAATCCGCAAAATTTCTGTTGCATCTGAAAGTAGAAACTCGCCCGATTACAACGGTATGCGTACTTCTCCTCTAGGCCGTTCTAGTTACTCGTTTCGAGCGTCAGAACTGCGAAAATTTTGAGTTTCTCAAGCGTTTCTTATCTCCAAACTGCCATATCTCGCGAACGGATTGATCAATCCGCAAAATTTCTGTTGCATCTGAAAGTAGAAACTCGCCCGATTACAACGGTAGGTGTAGTTTTCCCCTAGGCCGTTCTAGTCATTCGTTTCGAGCATCAGAACTGCGGAAATTTTGAGTTTCTCAGGCGTTTCTTACCTTCAAACTGCCATATCTCGCGAACGGATTGACCAATCCGCAAAATTTCTGTTGCATCTGAAAGTAGAGACTCGCCCGATTACAACGGTATGTGTAGTTTTCCCAGAGGCCGTTCCAGTTATTCGTTTCGAGCATCAGAACTGCGAAAATTTTGAGTTTCTCAAGCGTTTCTTACCTCCAAACTGCCATATCTCGCGAACGGATTGATCAATCCGCAAAATTTCTGTTGCAGCTGAAAGTAGAAACTCGCCCGGTTACAACGGTATGGGCACTTTTCCCCTAGGCCGTTCTAGTTATTTGTGTCGAGCATCAGAACTGCGAGAATTGTGAGTTTCTCAAGCGTTTCTTACATCCAAACTGCCATATCTCGCGAACGGATTGACCAATCCGCAAAATTTCTGTTGCGTGTGAAAGTAGAAACTCGCCCGATTACAACGGTATGCGTACTTTTCCCCTAGGCCGTTCTAGTTACTCGTTTCGAGCATCAGAACTGCGAAAATTTTGAGTTTCTCAAGCGTTTCTTATTTCCAAACTGCCATATCTCGCGAACGGATTGATCAATCCGCAAAATTTCTGTTGCATCTGAAAGTAGAAACTCGCCCGATTACAACGGTATGCGCACTTTTCCCCTAGGCCGTTCTAGTTACTCGTTTCGAGCGTCAGAACTGCGAAAATTTTGAGTTTCTCAAGCGTTTCTTATCTCCAAACTGCTATATCTCGCGAACGGATTGATCAATCCGCAAAATTTCTGTTGCATCTGAAAGGAGAAACTCGCCCGATTACAACGGTAGGTGTAGTTTTCCCCTAGGCCGTTCTACTCATTCGTTTCGAGCATCAGAACTGCGAAAATTTTGAGTCTCTCAAGCGTTTCTTACCTCCAAACTGCCATATCTCGCGAACGGATGGACCAATCCGCAAAATTTCTGTTGCATCTGAAAGTAGAGACTCGCCCGATTACAACGGTATGCGTACTTTTCCCCTAGGCCGTTCTAGTTACTCGTTTCGAGCATCAGAACTGCGAAAATTTTGAGTTTCTCAAGCGTTTCTTATCTCCAAACTGCCATATCTCGCGAACGGATTGATCAATCCGCAAAATTTCTGTTGCATCTGAAAGTAGAAACTCGCACGATTACAACGGTATGCGCACTTTTCCCCTAGGCCGTTCGAGTTATTCGTTTCGAGCATCAGAACTGCGAAAATTTTGAGTTTCTCAAGCGTTTCTTACCTCCAAACTGCCATATCTCGCGAACGGATTGATCAATCCGCAAAATTTCTGTTGCATCTGAAAGTAGAAACTCGCCCGATTACAACGGTATGCGTACTTTTCCCCTAGGCCGTTCTAGTTACTCGTTTCGAGCGTCAGAACTGCGAAAATTTTGAGTTTCTCAAGCGTTTCTTATCTCCAAACTGCCATATCTCGCGAACGGATTGATCAATCCGCAAAGCTTCTGTTGCATCTGAAAGTGGAAACTCGCCCGATTACAACGGTAGGTGTAGTTTTCCCCTAGGCCGTTCTAGTCATTCGTTTCGAGCATCAGAACTGCGAAAATTTTGAGTTTCTCAAGCGTTTCTTACCTCCAAACTGCCATATCTCGCGAACGGATTGATCAATCCGCAAAATTTCTGTTGCATCTGAAAGTAGAAACTCGCCCGATTACAACGGTATGCGCACTTTTCTCCTAGGCCGTTCGAGTTATTCGTTTCGAGCATCAGAACTGCGAAAATTTTGAGTTTCTCAAGCGTTTCTTACCTCCAAACTGCCATATCTCGCGAACGGATTGATCAATCCGCAAAATTTCTGTTGCATCTGAAAGTAGAAACTCGCCCGATTACAACGGTAGGTGTAGTTTTCCCCTAGGCCGTTCTAGTCATTCGTTTCGAGCATCAGAACTGCGAAAATTTTGAGTCTCTCAAGCGTTTCTTACCTCCAAACTGCCATATCTCGCGAACGGATTGATCAATCCGCAAAATTTCTGTTGCATCTGAAAGTAGAAACTCGCCCGATTACAACGGTATGCGCACTTTACCCTAGGCCGTTCGAGTTATTCGTTTCGAGCATCAGAACTGCGAAAATTTTGAGATTCTCAAGCGTTTCTTACCTCCAAACTGCCATATCTCGCGAACGGATTGATCAATCCGCAAAACTTCTGTTGCATCTGAAAGTAGAAACTCGCTCGATTACAACGGTATGCGTACTTCTCCCCTAGGCCGTTCTAGTTACTCGTTTCGAGCGTCAGAACTGCGAAAATTTTGAGTTTCTCAAGCGTTTCTTATCTCCAAACTGCAATATCTCGCGAACGGATTGATCAATCCGCAAAATTTCTGTTGCATCTGAAAGTAGAAACTCGCCCGATTACAACGGTATGCGTAGTTCTCCCCTAGGCCGTTCTAGTTACTCGTTTCGAGCGTCAGAACTGCGAAAATTTTGAGTTTCTCAAGCGTTTCTTATCTCCAAACTGCTATATCTCGCGAACGGATTGATCAATCCGCAAAATTTCTGTTGCATCTGAAAGGAGAAACTCGCCCGATTACAGCGGTAGGTGTAGTTTTCCCCTAGGCCGTTCTAGTCATTCGTTTCGAACATCAGAACTGCGAAAATTTTGAGTCTCTCAAGCGTTTCTTACCTCCAAACTGCCATATCTCGCGAACGGATGGACCAATCCGCAAAATTTCTGTTGCATCTGAAAGTAGAGACTCGCCCGATTACAACGGTATGTGTAGTTTTCCCATAGGCCGTTCCAGTTATTCGTTTCGAGCATCAGAACTGCGAAAATTTTGAGTTTCTCAAGCGTTTCTTACCTCCAAACTGCCATATCTCGCGAACGGATTGATCAATCCGCAAAATTTCTGTTGCATCTGAAAGTAGAAACTCGCCCGATTACAGCGGTATGCGCACTTTTCCCCTAGGCCGTTCGAGTTATTCGTTCCGAGCATCACAACTGCGAAAATTTTGAGTTTCTCAAGCGTTTCTTACCTCCAAACTGCCATATCTCGCGAACGGATTGATCAATCCGCAAAATTTCTGTTGCATCTGAAAGTAGAAACTCGCCCGATTACAACGGTATGCGTAGTTCTCCCCTAGGCCGTTCTAGTTACTCGTTTCGAGCGTCAGAACTGCGAAAATTTTGAGTTTCTCAAGCGTTTCTTATCTCCAAACTGCTATATCTCGCGAACGGATTGATCAATCCGCAAAATTTCTGTTGCATCTGAAAGGAGAAACTCGCCCGATTACAACGGTAGGTGTAGTTTTCCCCTAGGCCGTTCTAGTCATTCGTTTCGAACATCAGAACTGCGAAAATTTTGAGTCTCTCAGGCGTTTCTTACCTCCAAACTGCCATATCTCGCGAACGGATGGACCAATCCGCAAAATTTCTGTTGCATCTGAAAGTAGAGACTCGCCCGATTACAACGGTATGTGTAGCTTTCCCATAGGCCGTTCCAGTTATTCGTTTCGAGCATCAGAACTGCGAAAATTTTGAGTTTCTCAAGCGTTTCTTACCTCCAATCTGCCATATCTCGCGAACGGATTGATCAATCCGCAAAATTTCTGTTGCATCTGAAAGTAGAAACTCGCCCGACTACAGCGGTATGCGCACTTTTCCCCTAGGCCGTTCGAGTTATTCGTTCCGAGCATCACAACTGCGAAAATTTTGAGTTTCTCAAGCGTTTCTTACCTCCAAACTGCCATATCTCGCGAACGGATTGATCAATCCGCAAAATTTCTGTTGCATCTGAAAGTAGAAACTCGCCCGATTACAACGGTATGCGTACTTCTCCTCTAGGCCGTTCTAGTTACTCGTTTCGAGCGTCAGAACTGCGAAAATTTTGAGTTTCTCAAGCGTTTCTTATCTCCAAACTGCCATATCTCGCGAACGGATTGATCAATCCGCAAAATTTCTGTTGCATCTGAAAGTAGAAACTCGCCCGATTACAACGGTAGGTGTAGTTTTCCCCTAGGCCGTTCTAGTCATTCGTTTCGAGCATCAGAACTGCGGAAATTTTGAGTTTCTCAGGCGTTTCTTACCTTCAAACTGCCATATCTCGCGAACGGATTGACCAATCCGCAAAATTTCTGTTGCATCTGAAAGTAGAGACTCGCCCGATTACAACGGTATGTGTAGTTTTCCCAGAGGCCGTTCCAGTTATTCGTTTCGAGCATCAGAACTGCGAAAATTTTGAGTTTCTCAAGCGTTTCTTACCTCCAAACTGCCATATCTCGCGAACGGATTGATCAATCCGCAAAATTTCTGTTGCAGCTGAAAGTAGAAACTCGCCCGGTTACAACGGTATGGGCACTTTTCCCCTAGGCCGTTCTAGTTATTTGTGTCGAGCATCAGAACTGCGAGAATTGTGAGTTTCTCAAGCGTTTCTTACATCCAAACTGCCATATCTCGCGAACGGATTGACCAATCCGCAAAATTTCTGTTGCGTGTGAAAGTAGAAACTCGCCCGATTACAACGGTATGCGTACTTTTCCCCTAGGCCGTTCTAGTTACTCGTTTCGAGCATCAGAACTGCGAAAATTTTGAGTTTCTCAAGCGTTTCTTATTTCCAAACTGCCATATCTCGCGAACGGATTGATCAATCCGCAAAATTTCTGTTGCATCTGAAAGTAGAAACTCGCCCGATTACAACGGTATGCGCACTTTTCCCCTAGGCCGTTCTAGTTACTCGTTTCGAGCGTCAGAACTGCGAAAATTTTGAGTTTCTCAAGCGTTTCTTATCTCCAAACTGCTATATCTCGCGAACGGATTGATCAATCCGCAAAATTTCTGTTGCATCTGAAAGGAGAAACTCGCCCGATTACAACGGTAGGTGTAGTTTTCCCCTAGGCCGTTCTACTCATTCGTTTCGAGCATCAGAACTGCGAAAATTTTGAGTCTCTCAAGCGTTTCTTACCTCCAAACTGCCATATCTCGCGAACGGATGGACCAATCCGCAAAATTTCTGTTGCATCTGAAAGTAGAGACTCGCCCGATTACAACGGTATGCGTACTTTTCCCCTAGGCCGTTCTAGTTACTCGTTTCGAGCATCAGAACTGCGAAAATTTTGAGTTTCTCAAGCGTTTCTTATCTCCAAACTGCCATATCTCGCGAACGGATTGATCAATCCCCAAAATTTCTGTTGCATCTGAAAGTAGAAACTCGCCCGATTACAACGGTATGCTCACTTTTCCCCTAGGCCGTTCGAGTTATTCGTTCCGAGCATCAGAACTGCGAAAATTTTGAGTTTCTCAAGCGTTTCTTACCTCCAAACTGCCATATCTCGCGAACGGATTGATCAATCCGCAAAATTTCTGTTGCATCTGAAAGTAGAAACTCGCCCGATTACAACGGTATGCGCACTTTACCCTAGGCCGTTCGAGTTATTCGTTTCGAGCATCAGAACTGCGAAAATTTTGAGATTCTCAAGCGTTTCTTACCTCCAAACTGCCATATCTCGCGAACGGATTGATCAATCCGCAAAATTTCTGTTGCATCTGAAAGTAGAAACTCGCTCGATTACAACGGTATGCGTACTTCTCCCCTAGGCCGTTCTAGTTACTCGTTTCGAGCGTCAGAACTGCGAAAATTTTGAGTTTCTCAAGCGTTTCTTATCTCCAAACTGCAATATCTCGCGAACGGATTGATCAATCCGCAAAATTTCTGTTGCATCTGAAAGTAGAAACTCGCCCGATTACAACGGTATACGTAGTTCTCCCCTAGGCCGTTCTAGTTACTCGTTTCGAGCGTCAGAACTGCGAAAATTTTGAGTTTCTCAAGCGTTTCTTATCTCCAAACTGCTATATCTCGCGAACGGATTGATCAATCCGCAATATTTCTGTTGCATCTGAAAGGAGAAACTCGCCCGATTACAGCGGTAGGTGTAGTTTTCCCCTAGGCCGTTCTAGTCATTCGTTTCGAACATCAGAACTGCGAAAATTTTGAGTCTCTCAAGCGTTTCTTACCTCCAAACTGCCATATCTCGCGAACGGATGGACCAATCCGCAAAATTTCTGTTGCATCTGAAAGTAGAGACTCGCCCGATTACAACGGTATGTGTAGTTTTCCCATAGGCCGTTCCAGTTATTCGTTTCGAGCATCAGAACTGCGAAAATTTTGAGTTTCTCAAGCGTTTCTTACCTCCAAACTGCCATATCTCGCGAACGGATTGATCAATCCGCAAAATTTCTGTTGCATCTGAAAGTAGAAACTCGCCCGATTACAGCGGTATGCGCACTTTTCCCCTAGGCCGTTCGAGTTATTCGTTCCGAGCATCACAACTGCGAAAATTTTGAGTTTCTCAAGCGTTTCTTACCTCCAAACTGCCATATCTCGCGAACGGATTGATCAATCCGCAAAATTTCTGTTGCATCTGAAAGTAGAAACTCGCCCGATTACAACGGTATGCGTAGTTCTCCCCTAGGCCGTTCTAGTTACTCGTTTCGAGCGTCAGAACTGCGAAAATTTTGAGTTTCTCAAGCGTTTCTTATCTCCAAACTGCTATATCTCGCGAACGGATTGATCAATCCGCAAAATTTCTGTTGCATCTGAAAGGAGAAACTCGCCCGATTACAACGGTAGGTGTAGTTTTCCCCTAGGCCGTTCTAGTCATTCGTTTCGAACATCAGAACTGCGAAAATTTTGAGTCTCTCAGGCGTTTCTTACCTCCAAACTGCCATATCTCGCGAACGGATGGACCAATCCGCAAAATTTCTGTTGCATCTGAAAGTAGAGACTCGCCCGATTACAACGGTATGTGTAGCTTTCCCATAGGCCGTTCCAGTTATTCGTTTCGAGCATCAGAACTGCGAAAATTTTGAGTTTCTCAAGCGTTTCTTACCTCCAAACTGCCATATCTCGCGAACGGATTGATCAATCCGCAAAATTTCTGTTGCATCTGAAAGTAGAAACTCGCCCGACTACAGCGGTATGCGCACTTTTCCCCTAGGCCGTTCGAGTTATTCGTTCCGAGCATCACAACTGCGAAAATTTTGAGTTTCTCAAGCGTTTCTTACCTCCAAACTGCCATATCTCGCGAACGGATTGATCAATCCGCAAAATTTCTGTTGCATCTGAAAGTAGAAACTCGCCCGATTACAACGGTATGCGTACTTCTCCTCTAGGCCGTTCTAGTTACTCGTTTCGAGCGTCAGAACTGCGAAAATTTTGAGTTTCTCAAGCGTTTCTTATCTCCAAACTGCCATATCTCGCGAACGGATTGATCAATCCGCAAAATTTCTGTTGCATCTGAAAGTAGAAACTCGCCCGATTACAACGGTAGGTGTAGTTTTCCCCTAGGCCGTTCTAGTCATTCGTTTCGAGCATCAGAACTGCGGAAATTTTGAGTTTCTCAAGCGTTTCTTACCTTCAAACTGCCATATCTCGCGAACGGATTGACCAATCCGCAAAATTTCTGTTGCATCTGAAAGTAGAGACTCGCCCGATTACAACGGTATGTGTAGTTTTCCCATAGGCCGTTCCAGTTATTCGTTTCGAGCATCAGAACTGCGAAAATTTTGAGTTTCTCAAGCGTTTCTTACCTCCAAACTGCCATATCTCGCGAACGGATTGATCAATCCGCAAAATTTCTGTTGCAGCTGAAAGTAGAAACTCGCCCGGGTACAACGGTATGGGCACTTTTCCCCTAGGCCGTTCTAGTTATTTGTGTCGAGCATCAGAACTGCGAGAATTGTGAGTTTCTCAAGCGTTTCTTACATCCAAACTGCCATATCTCGCGAACGGATTGACCAATCCGCAAAATTTCTGTTGCGTGTGAAAGTAGAAACTCGCCCGATTACAACGGTATGCGTACTTTTCCCCTAGGCCGTTCTAGTTACTCGTTTCGAGCATCAGAACTGCGAAAATTTTGAGTTTCTCAAGCGTTTCTTATTTCCAAACTGCCATATCTCGCGAACGGATTGATCAATCCGCAAAATTTCTGTTGCATCTGAAAGTAGAAACTCGCCCGATTACAACGGTATGCGCACTTTTCCCCTAGGCCGTTCTAGTTACTCGTTTCGAGCGTCAGAACTGCGAAAATTTTGAGTTTCTCAAGCGTTTCTTATCTCCAAACTGCTATATCTCGCGAACGGATTGATCAATCCGCAAAATTTCTGTTGCATCTGAAAGGAGAAACTCGCCCGATTACAACGGTAGGTGTAGTTTTCCCCGAGGCCGTTCTAGTCATTCGTTTCGAGCATCAGAACTGCGAAAATTTTGAGTCTCTCAAGCGTTTCTTACCTCCAAACTGCCATATCTCGCGAACGGATGGACCAATCCGCAAAATTTCTGTTGCATCTGAAAGTAGAGACTCGCCCGATTACAACGGTATGCGTACTTTTCCCCTAGGCCGTTCTAGTTACTCGTTTCGAGCATCAGAACTGCGAAAATTTTGAGTTTCTCAAGCGTTTCTTATCTCCAAACTGCCATATCTCGCGAACGGATTGATCAATCCCCAAAATTTCTGTTGCATCTGAAAGTAGAAACTCGCCCGATTACAACGGTATGCTCACTTTTCCCCTAGGCCGTTCGAGTTATTCGTTCCGAGCATCAGAACTGCGAAAATTTTGAGTTTCTCAAGCGTTTCTTACCTCCAAACTGCCATATCTCGCGAACGGATTGATCAATCCGCAAAATTTCTGTTGCATCTGAAAGTAGAAACTCGCCCGATTACAACGGTAGGTGTAGTTTTCCCCTAGGCCGTTCCAGTTATTCGTTTCGAGCATCAGAACTGCGAAAATTTTGAGTTTCTCAAGCGTTTCTTACCTCCAAACTGCCATATCTCGCGAACGGATTGATCAATCCGCAAAATTTCTGTTGCATCTGAAAGTAGAAACTCGCCCGATTACAACGGTATGCGCACTTTTCCCCTAGGCCGTTCGAGTTATTCGTTTCGAGCATCAGAACTGCGAAAATTTTGAGTTTCTCAAGCGTTTCTTACCTCCAAACTGCCATATCTCGCGAACGGATTGATCAATCCGCAAAATTTCTGTTGCATCTGAAAGTAGAAACTCGCTCGATTACAACGGTATGCGTACTTCTCCCCTAGGCCGTTCTAGTTACTCGTTTCGAGCATCAGAACTGCGAAAATTTTGAGTTTCTCAAGCGTTTCTTACCTCCAAACTGCCATTTCTCGCGAACGGATTGATCAATCCGCAAAATTTCTGTTGCATCTGAAAGTAGAAACTCGCCCGATTACAACGGTATGCGTAGTTCTCCCCTAGGCCGTTCTAGTTACTCGTTTCGAGCGTCAGAACTGCGAAAATTTTGAGTTTCTCAAGCGTTTCTTATCTCCAAACTGCTATATCTCGCGAACGGATTGATCAATCCGCAAAATTTCTGTTGCATCTGAAAGTAGAAACTCGCCCGATTACAACGGTAGGTGTAGTTTTCCCCTAGGCCGTTCTAGTCATTCGTTTCGAGCATCAGAACTGCGAAAATTTTGAGTCTCTCAAGCGTTTCTTACCTCCAAACTGCCATATCTCGCGAACGGATGGACCAATCCGCAAAATTTCTGTTGCATCTGAAAGTAGAGACTCGCCCGATTACAACGGTATGTGTAGTTTTCCCATAGGCCGTTCCAGTTATTCGTTTCGAGCATCAGAACTGCGAAAATTTTGAGTTTCTCAAGCGTTTCTTACCTCCAAACTGCCATATCTCGCGAACGGATTGATCAATCCGCAAAATTTCTGTTGCATCTGAAAGTAGAAACTCGCCCGATTACAACGGTATGCGCACTTTTCCCCTAGGCCGTTCGAGTTATTCGTTCCGAGCATCAGAACTGCGAAAATTTTGAGTTTCTCAAGCGTTTCTTACCTCCAAACTGCCATATCTCGCGAACGGATTGATCAATCCGCAAAATTTCTGTTGCATCTGAAAGTAGAAACTCGCCCGATTACAACGGTATGCGTACTTCTCCCCTAGGCCGTTCTAGTTACTCGTTTCGAGCGTCAGAACTGCGAAAATTTTGACTTTCTCAAGCGTTTCTTATCTCCAAACTGCCATATCTCGCGAACGGATTGATCAATCCGCAAAATTTCTGTTGCATCTGAAAGTAGAAACTCGCCCGATTACAACGGTAGGTGTAGTTTTCCCCTAGGCCGTTCTAGTCATTCGTTTCGAGCATCAGAACTGCGAAAATTTTGAGTTTCTCAAGCGTTTCTTACCTTCAAACTGCCATATCTCGCGAACGGATTGACCAATCCGCAAAATTTCTGTTGCATCTGAAAGTAGAGACTCGCCCGATTACAACGGTATGTGTAGTTTTCCCATAGGCCGTTCCAGTTATTCGTTTCGAGCATCAGAACTGCGAAAATTTTGAGTTTCTCAAGCGTTTCTTACCTCCAAACTGCCATATCTCGCGAACGGATTGATCAATCCGCAAAATTTCTGTTGCAGCTGAAAGTAGAAACTCGCCCGGTTACAACGGTATGGGCACTTTTCCCCTAGGCCGTTCTAGTTATTTGTGTCGAGCATCAGAACTGCGAGAATTGTGAGTTTCTCAAGCGTTTCTTACCTCCAAACTGCCATATCTCGCGAACGGATTGACCGATCCGCAAAATTTCTGTTGCATCTGAAAGTAGAAACTCGCCCGATTACAACGATATGCGCACTTTTCCCCTAGGCCGCTCTAGTTATTCGTTTCGAGCATCAGAACTGCGCAAATTTTGAGTTTCTCAAGCGTTTCTTACCTCCAAACTGCCATATCTCGCGAACGGATTGATCAATCCGCAAAATTTCTGTTGCATCTGAAAGTAGAAACTCGCCCGATTACAACGGTTTGCGTACTTCTCCCCTAGGCCGTTCTAGTCATTCGTTTCGAGCATCAGAACTGCGAAAATTTTGAGTTTCTCAAGCGTTTCTTACTTCCAAACTGCCATATCTCGCGAACGGATCGACCAATCCGCAAAATTTCTGTTGCATCTGAAAGTAGAAACTCGCCCGATTACATCGGTATGCGTACTTTTCCCCTAGGCCGTTCTAGTTATTCGTTTCGAGCATCAGAACTGCGAAAATTTTGAGTTTCTCAAGCGTTTCTTATCTCCAAACTGCCATATCTCGCGAACGGATTGACCAATCCGCAAAATTTCTGTTGCATCTGAAAGTAGAAACTCGCCCGATTACAACGGTATGGGCACTTTTCCCCTAGGCCGTTCTAGTTATTCGTGTCGAGCATCAGAACTGCGAAAATTTTGAGTTTCTAAAGCGTTTCTTATCTCCAAACTGCCATATCTCGCGAACGGATTGATCAATCCGCAAAATTTCTGCTGCATCTGAAAGTAGAAACTCGCCCGATTACAACGGTATGCGTACTTCTCCCCTAGGCCGTTCTAGTCATTCGTTTCGAGCATCAGAACTGCGAAAATTTTGAGTTTCTCAAGCGTTTCTTATCTCCAAACTGCCATATCTCGCGAACGGATTCATCAATGCGCAAAGTTTCTGTTGCATCTGAAAGTAGAAACTCGCCCGATTACAACGGTATGCGTACTTCTCCCCTAGGCCGTTCTAGTCATTCGTTTCGAGCATCAGAACTGCGAAAATTTTGAGTTTCTCAAGCGTTTCTTACATCCAAACTGCCATATCTCGCGAACGGATTGACCGATCCGCAAAATTTCTGTTGCATCTGAAAGTAGAAACTCGCCCGATTACAACGGTATGCGCACTTTTCCCCTAGGCCGTTCTAGTCATTCGTTTCGAGCATCAGAACTGCGAAAATTTTGAGTTTCTCAAGCGTTTCTTACTTCCAAACTGCCATATCTCGCGAACGGATTGACCGATCCGCAAAATTTCTGTTGCATCTGAAAGTAGAAACTCGCCCGATTACAACGGTATGCGCACTTTTCCCCTAGGCCGTTCTAGTTATTCGTTTCGAGCATCAGAACTGCGAAAATTTTGAGTTTCTCAAGCGTTTCTTATCTCCAAACTGCCATATCTCGCGAACGGATTGATCAATCCGCAAAATTTCTGTTGCAGCTGAAAGTAGAAACTCGCCCGATTACAACGGTATGGGCACTTTTCCCCTAGGCCGTTCTAGTTATTTGTGTCGAGCATCAGAACTGCGAAAATTGTGAGTTTCTCAAGCGTTTCTTACCTCCAAACTGCCATATCTCGCGAACGGATTGACCAATCCGCAAAATTTCTGTTGCATCTGAAAGTAGAAACTCGCCCGATTACAACGGTATGGGCACTTTTCCCCTAGGCCGTTCTAGTTATTCGTGTCGAGCATCAGAACTGCGAAAATTTTGAGTTTCTAAAGCGTTTCTTATCTCCAAACTGCCATATCTCGCGAACGGATTGATCAATCCGCAAAATTTCTGCTGCATCTGAAAGTAGAAACTCGCCCGATTACAACGGTATGCGTACTTCTCCCCTAGGCCGTTCTAGTCATTCGTTTCGAGCATCAGAACTGCGAAAATTTTGAGTTTCTCAAGCGTTTCTTATCTCCAAACTGCCATATCTCGCGAACGGATTCATCAATGCGCAAAGTTTCTGTTGCATCTGAAAGTAGAAACTCGCCCGATTACAACGGTATGCGTACTTCTCCCCTAGGCCGTTCTAGTCATTCGTTTCGAGCATCAGAACTGCGAAAATTTTGAGTTTCTCAAGCGTTTCTTACATCCAAACTGCCATATCTCGCGAACGGATTGACCGATCCGCAAAATTTCTGTTGCATCTGAAAGTAGAAACTCGCCCGATTACAACGGTATGCGTACTTCTCCCCTAGGTCGTTCTAGTCATTCGTTTCGAGCATCAGAACTGCGGAAATTTTGAGTTTCTCAAGCGTTTCTTACCTCCAAACTGCCATATCTCGCGAACGGATTGACCAATCCGCAAAATTTCTGTTGCATCTGAAAGTAGAGACTCGCCCGATTACAACGGTATGTGTAGTTTTCCCATAGGCCGTTCCAGTTATTCGTTTCGAGCATCAGAACTGCGAAAATTTTGAGTTTCTCAAGCGTTTCTTACCTCCAAACTGCCATATCTCGCGAACGGATTGACCAATCCGCAAAATTTCTGTTGTATTTGAAAGTAGAAACTCGCCCGATTACAACGGTATGCGTACTTCTCCCCTAGGCCGTTCTAGTCATTCGTTTCGAGCATCAGAACTGCGAAAATTTTGAGTTTCTCAAGCGTTTCTTACCTCCAAACTGCCATATCTCGCGAACGGAAGGACCAATCCGCAAAATTTCTATTGCATCTGAAAGTAGAAACTCGCCCGATTACAACGGTATGTGTAGTTTTCCCCTAGGCCGTTACAGTTATTTGTTTCGAGCATCAGAACTGCGAAAATTTTGAGTTTCTCAAGCGTTTCTTACATCCAAACTGCCATATCTCGCGAACGGATGAACCAATCCGCAAAATTTCTGTTGCATCTGAAAGTAGGGACTCGCCCGATTACAACGGTATGTGTAGTTTTCCCATAGGCCGTTCCAGTTATTCGTTTCGAGCATCAGAACTGCGAAAATTTTGAGTTTCTCAAGCGTTTCTTACCTCCAAACTGCCATATCTCGCGAACGGATTGATCAATCCGCAAAATTTCTGTTGCATCTGAAAGTAGAAACTCGCCCGATTACAACGGTATGCGTACTTCTCCCCTAGGCCGTTCTAGTTACTCGTTTCGAGCGTCAGAACTGCGAAAATTTTGAGTTTCTCAAGCGTTTCTTATCTCCAAACTGCCATATCTCGCGAACGGATTGATCAATCCGCAAAATTTCTGTTGCATCTGAAAGTAGAAACTCGCCCGATTACAACGGTAGGTGTAGTTTTCCCCTAGGCCGTTCTAGTCATTCGTTTCGAGCATCAGAACTGCGAAAATTTTGAGTTTCTCAAGCGTTTCTTACCTTCAAACTGCCATATCTCGCGAACGGATTGACCAATCCGCAAAATTTCTGTTGCATCTGAAAGTAGAGACTCGCCCGATTACAACGGTATGTGTAGTTTTCCCATAGGCCGTTCCAGTTATTCGTTTCGAGCATCAGAACTGCGAAAATTTTGAGTTTCTCAAGCGTTTCTTACCTCCAAACTGCCATATCTCGCGAACGGATTGATCAATCCGCAAAATTTCTGTTGCAGCTGAAAGTAGAAACTCGCCCGGTTACAACGGTATGGGCACTTTTCCCCTAGGCCGTTCTAGTTATTTGTGTCGAGCATCAGAACTGCGAGAATTGTGAGTTTCTCAAGCGTTTCTTACCTCCAAACTGCCATATCTCGCGAACGGATTGACCGATCCGCAAAATTTCTGTTGCATCTGAAAGTAGAAACTCGCCCGATTACAACGATATGCGCACTTTTCCCCTAGGCCGCTCTAGTTATTCGTTTCGAGCATCAGAACTGCGCAAATTTTGAGTTTCTCAAGCGTTTCTTACCTCCAAACTGCCATATCTCGCGAACGGATTGATCAATCCGCAAAATTTCTGTTGCATCTGAAAGTAGAAACTCGCCCGATTACAACGGTTTGCGTACTTCTCCCCTAGGCCGTTCTAGTCATTCGTTTCGAGCATCAGAACTGCGAAAATTTTGAGTTTCTCAAGCGTTTCTTACTTCCAAACTGCCATATCTCGCGAACGGATCGACCAATCCGCAAAATTTCTGTTGCATCTGAAAGTAGAAACTCGCCCGATTACATCGGTATGCGTACTTTTCCCCTAGGCCGTTCTAGTTATTCGTTTCGAGCATCAGAACTGCGAAAATTTTGAGTTTCTCAAGCGTTTCTTATCTCCAAACTGCCATATCTCGCGAACGGATTGACCAATCCGCAAAATTTCTGTTGCATCTGAAAGTAGAAACTCGCCCGATTACAACGGTATGGGCACTTTTCCCCTAGGCCGTTCTAGTTATTCGTGTCGAGCATCAGAACTGCGAAAATTTTGAGTTTCTAAAGCGTTTCTTATCTCCAAACTGCCATATCTCGCGAACGGATTGATCAATCCGCAAAATTTCTGCTGCATCTGAAAGTAGAAACTCGCCCGATTACAACGGTATGCGTACTTCTCCCCTAGGCCGTTCTAGTCATTCGTTTCGAGCATCAGAACTGCGAAAATTTTGAGTTTCTCAAGCGTTTCTTATCTCCAAACTGCCATATCTCGCGAACGGATTCATCAATGCGCAAAGTTTCTGTTGCATCTGAAAGTAGAAACTCGCCCGATTACAACGGTATGCGTACTTCTCCCCTAGGCCGTTCTAGTCATTCGTTTCGAGCATCAGAACTGCGAAAATTTTGAGTTTCTCAAGCGTTTCTTACATCCAAACTGCCATATCTCGCGAACGGATTGACCGATCCGCAAAATTTCTGTTGCATCTGAAAGTAGAAACTCGCCCGATTACAACGGTATGCGCACTTTTCCCCTAGGCCGTTCTAGTCATTCGTTTCGAGCATCAGAACTGCGAAAATTTTGAGTTTCTCAAGCGTTTCTTACTTCCAAACTGCCATATCTCGCGAACGGATTGACCGATCCGCAAAATTTCTGTTGCATCTGAAAGTAGAAACTCGCCCGATTACAACGGTATGCGCACTTTTCCCCTAGGCCGTTCTAGTTATTCGTTTCGAGCATCAGAACTGCGAAAATTTTGAGTTTCTCAAGCGTTTCTTATCTCCAAACTGCCATATCTCGCGAACGGATTGATCAATCCGCAAAATTTCTGTTGCAGCTGAAAGTAGAAACTCGCCCGATTACAACGGTATGGGCACTTTTCCCCTAGGCCGTTCTAGTTATTTGTGTCGAGCATCAGAACTGCGAAAATTGTGAGTTTCTCAAGCGTTTCTTACATCCAAACTGCCATATCTCGCGAACGGATTGACCAATCCGCAAAATTTCTGTTGCATCTGAAAGTAGAAACTCGCCCGATTACAACGGTATGGGCACTTTTCCCCTAGGCCGTTCTAGTTATTCGTGTCGAGCATCAGAACTGCGAAAATTTTGAGTTTCTAAAGCGTTTCTTATCTCCAAACTGCCATATCTCGCGAACGGATTGATCAATCCGCAAAATTTCTGCTGCATCTGAAAGTAGAAACTCGCCCGATTACAACGGTATGCGTACTTCTCCCCTAGGCCGTTCTAGTCATTCGTTTCGAGCATCAGAACTGCGAAAATTTTGAGTTTCTCAAGCGTTTCTTATCTCCAAACTGCCATATCTCGCGAACGGATTCATCAATGCGCAAAGTTTCTGTTGCATCTGAAAGTAGAAACTCGCCCGATTACAACGGTATGCGTACTTCTCCCCTAGGCCGTTCTAGTCATTCGTTTCGAGCATCAGAACTGCGAAAATTTTGAGTTTCTCAAGCGTTTCTTACATCCAAACTGCCATATCTCGCGAACGGATTGACCGATCCGCAAAATTTCTGTTGCATCTGAAAGTAGAGACTCGCCCGATTACAACGGTATGTGTAGTTTTCCCATAGGCCGTTCCAGTTATTCGTTTCGAGCATCAGAACTGCGAAAATTTTGAGTTTCTCAAGCGTTTCTTACCTCCAAACTGCCATATCTCGCGAACGGATTGATCAATCCGCAAAATTTCTGTTGCAGCTGAAAGTAGAAACTCGCCCGGTTACAACGGTATGGGCACTTTTCCCCTAGGCCGTTCTAGTTATTTGTGTCGAGCATCAGAACTGCGAGAATTGTGAGTTTCTCAAGCGTTTCTTACCTCCAAACTGCCATATCTCGCGAACGGATTGACCGATCCGCAAAATTTCTGTTGCATCTGAAAGTAGAAACTCGCCCGATTACAACGATATGCGCACTTTTCCCCTAGGCCGCTCTAGTTATTCGTTTCGAGCATCAGAACTGCGCAAATTTTGAGTTTCTCAAGCGTTTCTTACCTCCAAACTGCCATATCTCGCGAACGGATTGATCAATCCGCAAAATTTCTGTTGCATCTGAAAGTAGAAACTCGCCCGATTACAACGGTTTGCGTACTTCTCCCCTAGGCCGTTCTAGTCATTCGTTTCGAGCATCAGAACTGCGAAAATTTTGAGTTTCTCAAGCGTTTCTTACTTCCAAACTGCCATATCTCGCGAACGGATCGACCAATCCGCAAAATTTCTGTTGCATCTGAAAGTAGAAACTCGCCCGATTACATCGGTATGCGTACTTTTCCCCTAGGCCGTTCTAGTTATTCGTTTCGAGCATCAGAACTGCGAAAATTTTGAGTTTCTCAAGCGTTTCTTACCTCCAAACTGCCATATCTCGCGAACGGATTGATCAATCCGCAAAATTTCTGTTGCAGCTGAAAGTAGAAACTCGCCCGGTTACAACGGTATGGGCACTTTTCCCCTAGGCCGTTCTAGTTATTTGTGTCGAGCATCAGAACTGCGAGAATTGTGAGTTTCTCAAGCGTTTCTTACCTCCAAACTGCCATATCTCGCGAACGGATTGACCGATCCGCAAAATTTCTGTTGCATCTGAAAGTAGAAACTCGCCCGATTACAACGATATGCGCACTTTTCCCCTAGGCCGCTCTAGTTATTCGTTTCGAGCATCAGAACTGCGCAAATTTTGAGTTTCTCAAGCGTTTCTTACCTCCAAACTGCCATATCTCGCGAACGGATTGATCAATCCGCAAAATTTCTGTTGCATCTGAAAGTAGAAACTCGCCCGATTACAACGGTTTGCGTACTTCTCCCCTAGGCCGTTCTAGTCATTCGTTTCGAGCATCAGAACTGCGAAAATTTTGAGTTTCTCAAGCGTTTCTTACTTCCAAACTGCCATATCTCGCGAACGGATCGACCAATCCGCAAAATTTCTGTTGCATCTGAAAGTAGAAACTCGCCCGATTACATCGGTATGCGTACTTTTCCCCTAGGCCGTTCTAGTTATTCGTTTCGAGCATCAGAACTGCGAAAATTTTGAGTTTCTCAAGCGTTTCTTATCTCCAAACTGCCATATCTCGCGAACGGATTGACCAATCCGCAAAATTTCTGTTGCATCTGAAAGTAGAAACTCGCCCGATTACAACGGTATGGGCACTTTTCCCCTAGGCCGTTCTAGTTATTCGTGTCGAGCATCAGAACTGCGAAAATTTTGAGTTTCTAAAGCGTTTCTTATCTCCAAACTGCCATATCTCGCGAACGGATTGATCAATCCGCAAAATTTCTGCTGCATCTGAAAGTAGAAACTCGCCCGATTACAACGGTATGCGTACTTCTCCCCTAGGCCGTTCTAGTCATTCGTTTCGAGCATCAGAACTGCGAAAATTTTGAGTTTCTCAAGCGTTTCTTATCTCCAAACTGCCATATCTCGCGAACGGATTCATCAATGCGCAAAGTTTCTGTTGCATCTGAAAGTAGAAACTCGCCCGATTACAACGGTATGCGTACTTCTCCCCTAGGCCGTTCTAGTCATTCGTTTCGAGCATCAGAACTGCGAAAATTTTGAGTTTCTCAAGCGTTTCTTACATCCAAACTGCCATATCTCGCGAACGGATTGACCGATCCGCAAAATTTCTGTTGCATCTGAAAGTAGAAACTCGCCCGATTACAACGGTATGCGCACTTTTCCCCTAGGCCGTTCTAGTCATTCGTTTCGAGCATCAGAACTGCGAAAATTTTGAGTTTCTCAAGCGTTTCTTACTTCCAAACTGCCATATCTCGCGAACGGATTGACCGATCCGCAAAATTTCTGTTGCATCTGAAAGTAGAAACTCGCCCGATTACAACGGTATGCGCACTTTTCCCCTAGGCCGTTCTAGTTATTCGTTTCGAGCATCAGAACTGCGAAAATTTTGAGTTTCTCAAGCGTTTCTTATCTCCAAACTGCCATATCTCGCGAACGGATTGATCAATCCGCAAAATTTCTGTTGCAGCTGAAAGTAGAAACTCGCCCGATTACAACGGTATGGGCACTTTTCCCCTAGGCCGTTCTAGTTATTTGTGTCGAGCATCAGAACTGCGAAAATTGTGAGTTTCTCAAGCGTTTCTTACATCCAAACTGCCATATCTCGCGAACGGATCGACCAATCCGCAAAATTTCTGTTGCATCTGAAAGTAGAAACTCGCCCGATTACAACGGTATGGGCACTTTTCCCCTAGGCCGTTCTAGTTATTCGTGTCGAGCATCAGAACTGCGAAAATTTTGAGTTTCTAAAGCGTTTCTTATCTCCAAACTGCCATATCTCGCGAACGGATTGATCAATCCGCAAAATTTCTGCTGCATCTGAAAGTAGAAACTCGCCCGATTACAACGGTATGCGTACTCCTCCCCTAGGCCGTTCTAGTCATTCGTTTCGAGCATCAGAACTGCGAAAATTTTGAGTTTCTCAAGCGTTTCTTATCTCCAAACTGCCATATCTCGCGAACGGATTCATCAATGCGCAAAGTTTCTGTTGCATCTGAAAGTAGAAACTCGCCCGATTACAACGGTATGCGTACTTCTCCCCTAGGCCGTTCTAGTCATTCGTTTCGAGCATCAGAACTGCGAAAATTTTGAGTTTCTCAAGCGTTTCTTACATCCAAACTGCCATATCTCGCGAACGGATTGACCGATCCGCAAAATTTCTGTTGCATCTGAAAGTAGAGACTCGCCCGATTACAACGGTATGTGTAGTTTTCCCATAGGCCGTTCCAGTTATTCGTTTCGAGCATCAGAACTGCGAAAATTTTGAGTTTCTCAAGCGTTTCTTACCTCCAAACTGCCATATCTCGCGAACGGATTGATCAATCCGCAAAATTTCTGTTGCAGCTGAAAGTAGAAACTCGCCCGGTTACAACGGTATGGGCACTTTTCCCCTAGGCCGTTCTAGTTATTTGTGTCGAGCATCAGAACTGCGAGAATTGTGAGTTTCTCAAGCGTTTCTTACATCCAAACTGCCATATCTCGCGAACGGATTGACCGATCCGCAAAATTTCTGTTGCATCTGAAAGTAGAGACTCGCCCGATTACAACGGTATGTGTAGTTTTCCCATAGGCCGTTCCAGTTATTCGTTTCGAGCATCAGAACTGCGAAAATTTTGAGTTTCTCAAGCGTTTCTTACCTCCAAACTGCCATATCTCGCGAACGGATTGATCAATCCGCAAAATTTCTGTTGCAGCTGAAAGTAGAAACTCGCCCGGTTACAACGGTATGGGCACTTTTCCCCTAGGCCGTTCTAGTTATTTGTGTCGAGCATCAGAACTGCGAGAATTGTGAGTTTCTCAAGCGTTTCTTACCTCCAAACTGCCATATCTCGCGAACGGATTGACCGATCCGCAAAATTTCTGTTGCATCTGAAAGTAGAAACTCGCCCGATTACAACGATATGCGCACTTTTCCCCTAGGCCGCTCTAGTTATTCGTTTCGAGCATCAGAACTGCGCAAATTTTGAGTTTCTCAAGCGTTTCTTACCTCCAAACTGCCATATCTCGCGAACGGATTGATCAATCCGCAAAATTTCTGTTGCATCTGAAAGTAGAAACTCGCCCGATTACAACGGTTTGCGTACTTCTCCCCTAGGCCGTTCTAGTCATTCGTTTCGAGCATCAGAACTGCGAAAATTTTGAGTTTCTCAAGCGTTTCTTACTTCCAAACTGCCATATCTCGCGAACGGATCGACCAATCCGCAAAATTTCTGTTGCATCTGAAAGTAGAAACTCGCCCGATTACATCGGTATGCGTACTTTTCCCCTAGGCCGTTCTAGTTATTCGTTTCGAGCATCAGAACTGCGAAAATTTTGAGTTTCTCAAGCGTTTCTTATCTCCAAACTGCCATATCTCGCGAACGGATTGACCAATCCGCAAAATTTCTGTTGCATCTGAAAGTAGAAACTCGCCCGATTACAACGGTATGGGCACTTTTCCCCTAGGCCGTTCTAGTTATTCGTGTCGAGCATCAGAACTGCGAAAATTTTGAGTTTCTAAAGCGTTTCTTATCTCCAAACTGCCATATCTCGCGAACGGATTGATCAATCCGCAAAATTTCTGCTGCATCTGAAAGTAGAAACTCGCCCGATTACAACGGTATGCGTACTTCTCCCCTAGGCCGTTCTAGTCATTCGTTTCGAGCATCAGAACTGCGAAAATTTTGAGTTTCTCAAGCGTTTCTTATCTCCAAACTGCCATATCTCGCGAACGGATTCATCAATGCGCAAAGTTTCTGTTGCATCTGAAAGTAGAAACTCGCCCGATTACAACGGTATGCGTACTTCTCCCCTAGGCCGTTCTAGTCATTCGTTTCGAGCATCAGAACTGCGAAAATTTTGAGTTTCTCAAGCGTTTCTTACATCCAAACAGCCATATCTCGCGAACGGATTGACCGATCCGCAAAATTTCTGTTGCATCTGAAAGTAGAAACTCGCCCGATTACAACGGTATGCGCACTTTTCCCCTAGGCCGTTCTAGTCATTCGTTTCGAGCATCAGAACTGCGAAAATTTTGAGTTTCTCAAGCGTTTCTTACTTCCAAACTGCCATATCTCGCGAACGGATTGACCGATCCGCAAAATTTCTGTTGCATCTGAAAGTAGAAACTCGCCCGATTACAACGGTATGCGCACTTTTCCCCTAGGCCGTTCTAGTTATTCGTTTCGAGCATCAGAACTGCGAAAATTTTGAGTTTCTCAAGCGTTTCTTATCTCCAAACTGCCATATCTCGCGAACGGATTGATCAATCCGCAAAATTTCTGTTGCAGCTGAAAGTAGAAACTCGCCCGATTACAACGGTATGGGCACTTTTCCCCTAGGCCGTTCTAGTTATTTGTGTCGAGCATCAGAACTGCGAAAATTGTGAGTTTCTCAAGCGTTTCTTACCTCCAAACTGCCATATCTCGCGAACGGATTGACCAATCCGCAAAATTTCTGTTGCATCTGAAAGTAGAAACTCGCCCGATTACAACGGTATGGGCACTTTTCCCCTAGGCCGTTCTAGTTATTCGTGTCGAGCATCAGAACTGCGAAAATTTTGAGTTTCTAAAGCGTTTCTTATCTCCAAACTGCCATATCTCGCGAACGGATTGATCAATCCGCAAAATTTCTGCTGCATCTGAAAGTAGAAACTCGCCCGATTACAACGGTATGCGTACTTCTCCCCTAGGCCGTTCTAGTCATTCGTTTCGAGCATCAGAACTGCGAAAATTTTGAGTTTCTCAAGCGTTTCTTATCTCCAAACTGCCATATCTCGCGAACGGATTCATCAATGCGCAAAGTTTCTGTTGCATCTGAAAGTAGAAACTCGCCCGATTACAACGGTATGCGTACTTCTCCCCTAGGCCGTTCTAGTCATTCGTTTCGAGCATCAGAACTGCGAAAATTTTGAGTTTCTCAAGCGTTTCTTACATCCAAACTGCCATATCTCGCGAACGGATTGACCGATCCGCAAAATTTCTGTTGCATCTGAAAGTAGAAACTCGCCCGATTACAACGGTATGCGCACTTTTCCCCTAGGCCGTTCTAGTCATTCGTTTCGAGCATCAGAACTGCGAAAATTTTGAGTTTCTCAAGCGTTTCTTACTTCCAAACTGCCATATCTCGCGAACGGATTGACCGATCCGCAAAATTTCTGTTGCATCTGAAAGTAGAAACTCGCCCGATTACAACGGTATGCGCACTTTTCCCCTAGGCCGTTCTAGTTATTCGTTTCGAGCATCAGAACTGCGAAAATTTTGAGTTTCTCAAGCGTTTCTTATCTCCAAACTGCCATATCTCGCGAACGGATTGATCAATCCGCAAAATTTCTGTTGCAGCTGAAAGTAGAAACTCGCCCGATTACAACGGTATGGGCACTTTTCCCCTAGGCCGTTCTAGTTATTTGTGTCGAGCATCAGAACTGCGAAAATTGTGAGTTTCTCAAGCGTTTCTTACCTCCAAACTGCCATATCTCGCGAACGGATTGACCAATCCGCAAAATTTCTGTTGCAGCTGAAAGTAGAAACTCGCCCGATTACAACGGTATGGGCACTTTTCCCCTAGGCCGTTCTAGTTATTTGTGTCGAGCATCAGAACTGCGAAAATTTTGAGTTTCTCAAGCGTTTCTTATCTCCAAACTGCCATATCTCGCGAACGGATTCATCAATGCGCAAAGTTTCTGTTGCATCTGAAAGTAGAAACTCGCCCGATTACAACGGTATGCGTACTTCTCCCCTAGGCCGTTCTAGTCATTCGTTTCGAGCATCAGAACTGCGAAAATTTTGAGTTTCTCAAGCGTTTCTTACATCCAAACTGCCATATCTCGCGAACGGATTGATCAATCCGCAAAATTTCTGTTGCAGCTGAAAGTAGAGACTCGCCCGATTACAACGGTATGTGTAGTTTTCCCATAGGCCGTTCCAGTTATTCGTTTCGAGCATCAGAACTTCGAAAATTTTGAGTTTCTCAAGCGTTTCTTACCTCCAAACTGCCATATCTCGCGAACGGATTGACCAATCCGCAAAATTTCTGTTGTATTTGAAAGTAGAAACTCGCCCGATTACAACGGTATGCGTACTTCTCCCCTAGGCCGTTCTAGTCATTCGTTTCGAGCATCAGAACTGCGAAAATTTTGAGTTTCTCAAGCGTTTCTTACCTCCAAACTGCCATATCTCGCGAACGGAAGGACCAATCCGCAAAATTTCTATTGCATCTGAAAGTAGAAACTCGCCCGATTACAACGGTATGTGTAGTTTTCCCCTAGGCCGTTACAGTTATTTGTTTCGAGCATCAGAACTGCGAAAATTTTGAGTTTCTCAAGCGTTTCTTACATCCAAACTGCCATATCTCGCGAACGGATGAACCAATCCGCAAAATTTCTGTTGCATCTGAAAGTAGGGACTCGCCCGATTACAACGGTATGTGTAGTTCTCCCATAGGCCGTTCCAGTTATTCGTTTCGAGCATCAGAACTGCGAAAATTTTGAGTTTCTCAAGCGTTTCTTACCTCCAAACTGCCATATCTCGCGAACGGAAGGACCAATCCGCAAAATTTCTATTGCATCTGAAAGTAGAAACTCGCCCGATTACAACGGTATGTGTAGTTTTCCCCTAGGCCGTTCCAGTTATTCATTTCGAGCATCAGAACTGCGAAAATTTTGAGTTTCTCAAGCGTTTCTTACCTCCAAACTGCCATATCTCGCGAACGGATTGACCAATCCGCAAAATTTCTGTTGCATCGGAAAGTAGAAACTCGCCCGATTACAACGGTATGCGTACTGTTCCCCTAGGCCGTTCTAGTTACTCGTTTCGAGCATCAGAACTGCGAAAATTTTGAGTTTCTCAAGCGTTTCTTATCTCCAAACTGCCATATCTCGCGAACGGATTGATCAATCCGCAAAATTTCTGTTGCATCTGAAAGTAGAAACTCGCCCGATTACAACGGTAGGTGTAGTTTTCCCCTAGGCCGTTCTAGTCATTCGTTTCGAGCATCAGAACTGCGAAAATTTTGAGTTTCTCAAGCGTTTCTTACCTCCAAACTGCCATATCTCGCGAACGGATTGACCAATCCGCAGAATTTCTGTTGCATCTGAAAGTAGAGACTCGCCCGATTACAACGGTATGTGTAGTTTTCCCATAGGCCGTTCCAGTTATTCGTTTCGAGCATCAGAACTGCGAAAATTTTGAGTTTCTCAAGCGTTTCTTATCTCCAAACTGCCATATCTCGCGAACGGATTGATCAATCCGCAAAATTTCTGTTGCAGCTGAAAGTAGAAACTCGCCCGATTACAACGGTATGGGCACTTTTCCCCTAGGCCGTTCTAGTTATTTGTGTCGAGCATCAGAACTGCGAAAATTGTGAGTTTCTCAAGCGTTTCTTACCTCCAAACTGCCATATCTCGCGAACGGATTGACCAATTCGCAAAATTTGTGTTGCATCTGAAAGTAGAAACTCGCCCGATTACAACGGTATGGGCACTTTTCCCCTAGGCCGTTCTAGTTATTCGTGTCGAGCATCAGAACTGCGAAAATTTTGAGTTTCTAAAGCGTTACTTATCTCCAAACTGCCATATCTCGCGAACGGATTGATCAATCCGCAAAATTTCTGCTGCATCTGAAAGTAGAAACTCGCCCGATTACAACGGTATGCGTACTTCTCCCCTAGGCCGTTCTAGTCATTCGTTTCGAGCATCAGAACTGCGAAAATTTTGAGTTTCTCAAGCGTTTCTTATCTCCAAACTGCCATATCTCGCGAACGGATTCATCAATGCGCAAAGTTTCTGTTGCATCTGAAAGTAGAAACTCGCCCGATTACAACGGTATGCGTACTTCTCCCCTAGGCCGTTCTAGTCATTCGTTTCGAGCATCAGAACTGCGAAAATTTTGAGTTTCTCAAGCGTTTCTTACATCCAAACTGCCATATCTCGCGAACGGATTGATCAATCCGCAAAATTTCTGCTGCATCTGAAAGTAGAAACTCGCCCGATTACAACGGTATGCGTACTTCTCCCCTAGGCCGTTCTAGTCATTCGTTTCGAGCATCAGAACTGCGAAAATTTTGAGTTTCTCAAGCGTTTCTTATCTCCAAACTGCCATATCTCGCGAACGGATTCATCAATGCGCAAAGTTTCTGTTGCATCTGAAAGTAGAAACTCGCCCGATTACAACGGTATGCGTACTTCTCCCCTAGGCCGTTCTAGTCATTCGTTTCGAGCATCAGAACTGCGAAAATTTTGAGTTTCTCAAGCGTTTCTTACCTCCAAACTGCCATATCTCGCGAACGGAAGGACCAATCCGCAAAATTTCTATTGCATCTGAAAGTAGAAACTCGCCCGATTACAACGGTATGTGTAGTTTTCCCCTAGGCCGTTCCAGTTATTCATTTCGAGCATCAGAACTGCGAAAATTTTGAGTTTCTCAAGCGTTTCTTACCTCCAAACTGCCATATCTCGCGAACGGATTGACCAATCCGCAAAATTTCTGTTGCATCGGAAAGTAGAAACTCGCCCGATTACAACGGTATGCGTACTGTTCCCCTAGGCCGTTCTAGTTACTCGTTTCGAGCATCAGAACTGCGAAAATTTTGAGTTTCTCAAGCGTTTCTTATCTCCAAACTGCCATATCTCGCGAACGGATTGATCAATCCGCAAAATTTCTGTTGCATCTGAAAGTAGAAACTCGCCCGATTACAACGGTAGGTGTAGTTTTCCCCTAGGCCGTTCTAGTCATTCGTTTCGAGCATCAGAACTGCGAAAATTTTGAGTTTCTCAAGCGTTTCTTACCTCCAAACTGCCATATCTCGCGAACGGATTGACCAATCCGCAGAATTTCTGTTGCATCTGAAAGTAGAGACTCGCCCGATTACAACGGTATGTGTAGTCTTCCCATAGGCCGTTCCAGTTATTCGTTTCGAGCATCAGAACTGCGAAAATTTTGAGTTTCTCAAGCGTTTCTTATCTCCAAACTGCCATATCTCGCGAACGGATTGATCAATCCGCAAAATTTCTGTTGCAGCTGAAAGTAGAAACTCGCCCGATTACAACGGTATGGGCACTTTTCCCCTAGGCCGTTCTAGTTATTTGTGTCGAGCATCAGAACTGCGAAAATTGTGAGTTTCTCAAGCGTTTCTTACCTCCAAACTGCCATATCTCGCGAACGGATTGACCAATCCGCAAAATTTGTGTTGCATCTGAAAGTAGAAACTCGCCCGATTACAACGGTATGGGCACTTTTCCCCTAGGCCGTTCTAGTTATTCGTGTCGAGCATCAGAACTGCGAAAATTTTGAGTTTCTAAAGCGTTTCTTATCTCCAAACTGCCATATCTCGCGAACGGATTGATCAATCCGCAAAATTTCTGCTGCATCTGAAAGTAGAAACTCGCCCGATTACAACGGTATGCGTACTTCTCTCCTAGGCCGTTCTAGTCATTCGTTTCGAGCATCAGAACTGCGAAAATTTTGAGTTTCTCAAGCGTTTCTTACATCCAAACTGCCATATCTCGCGAACGGATTGACCGATCCGCAAAATTTCTGTTGCATCTGAAAGTAGAAACTCGCCCGATTACAACGGTATGCGTACTTCTCCCCTAGGCCGTTCTAGTCATTCGTTTCGAGCATCAGAACTGCGAAAATTTTGAGTTTCTCAAGCGTTTCTTACATCCAAACTGCCATATCTCGCGAACGGATTGATCAATCCGCAAAATTTCTGCTGCATCTGAAAGTAGAAACTCGCCCGATTACAACGGTATGCGTACTTCTCCCCTAGGCCGTTCTAGTCATTCGTTTCGAGCATCAGAACTGCGAAAATTTTGAGTTTCTCAAGCGTTTCTTATCTCCAAACTGCCATATCTCGCGAACGGATTCATCAATGCGCAAAGTTTCTGTTGCATCTGAAAGTAGAAACTCGCCCGATTACAACGGTATGCGTACTTCTCCCCTAGGCCGTTCTAGTCATTCGTTTCGAGCATCAGAACTGCGAAAATTTTGAGTTTCTCAAGCGTTTCTTACCTCCAAACTGCCATATCTCGCGAACGGATTGACCAATCCGCAAAATTTCTGTTGCATCGGAAAGTAGAAACTCGCCCGATTACAACGGTATGCGTACTGTTCCCCTAGGCCGTTCTAGTTACTCGTTTCGAGCATCAGAACTGCGAAAATTTTGAGTTTCTCAAGCGTTTCTTATCTCCAAACTGCCATATCTCGCGAACGGATTGATCAATCCGCAAAATTTCTGTTGCATCTGAAAGTAGAAACTCGCCCGATTACAACGGTAGGTGTAGTTTTCCCCTAGGCCGTTCTAGTCATTCGTTTCGAGCATCAGAACTGCGAAAATTTTGAGTTTCTCAAGCGTTTCTTACCTCCAAACTGCCATATCTCGCGAACGGATTGACCAATCCGCAGAATTTCTGTTGCATCTGAAAGTAGAGACTCGCCCGATTACAACGGTATGTGTAGTTTTCCCATAGGCCGTTCCAGTTATTCGTTTCGAGCATCAGAACTGCGAAAATTTTGAGTTTCTCAAGCGTTTCTTATCTCCAAACTGCCATATCTCGCGAACGGATTGATCAATCCGCAAAATTTCTGTTGCAGCTGAAAGTAGAAACTCGCCCGATTACAACGGTATGGGCACTTTTCCCCTAGGCCGTTCTAGTTATTTGTGTCGAGCATCAGAACTGCGAAAATTGTGAGTTTCTCAAGCGTTTCTTACCTCCAAACTGCCATATCTCGCGAACGGATTGACCAATCCGCAAAATTTGTGTTGCATCTGAAAGTAGAAACTCGCCCGATTACAACGGTATGGGCACTTTTCCCCTAGGCCGTTCTAGTTATTCGTGTCGAGCATCAGAACTGCGAAAATTTTGAGTTTCTAAAGCGTTTCTTATCTCCAAACTGCCATATCTCGCGAACGGATTGATCAATCCGCAAAATTTCTGCTGCATCTGAAAGTAGAAACTCGCCCGATTACAACGGTATGCGTACTTCTCTCCTAGGCCGTTCTAGTCATTCGTTTCGAGCATCAGAACTGCGAAAATTTTGAGTTTCTCAAGCGTTTCTTACATCCAAACTGCCATATCTCGCGAACGGATTGACCGATCCGCAAAATTTCTGTTGCATCTGAAAGTAGAAACTCGCCCGATTACAACGGTACGCGCACTTTTCCCCTAGGCCGTTCTAGTCATTCGTTTCGAGCATCAGAACTGCGAAAATTTTGAGTTTCTCAAGCGTTTCTTACTTCCAAACTGCCATATCTCGCGAACGGATTGACCGATCCGCAAAATTTCTGTTGCATCTGAAAGTAGAAACTCGCCCGATTACAACGGTATGCGCACTTTTCCCCTAGGCCGTTCTAGTTATTCGTTTCGAGCATCAGAACTGCGAAAATTTTGAGTTTCTCAAGCGTTTCTTATCTCCAAACTGCCATATCTCGCGAACGGATTGATCAATCCGCAAAATTTCTGTTGCAGCTGAAAGTAGAAACTCGCCCGATTACAACGGTATGGGCACTTTTCCCCTAGGCCGTTCTAGTTATTTGTGTCGAGCATCAGAACTGCGAAAATTGTGAGTTTCTCAAGCGTTTCTTACCTCCAAACTGCGATATCTCGCGAACGGATTGACCAATCCGCAAAATTTCTGTTGCATCTGAAAGTAGAAACTCGCCCGATTACAACGGTATGGGCACTTTTCCCCTAGGCCGTTCTAGTTATTCGTGTCGAGCATCAGAACTGCGAAAATTTTGAGTTTCTAAAGCGTTTCTTATCTCCAAACTGCCATATCTCGCGAACGGATTGATCAATCCGCAAAATTTCTGTTGCATCTGAAAGTAGAAACTCGCCCGATTACAACGGTATGCGCACTTTTCCCCTAGGCCGTTCGAGTTATTCGTTTCGAGCATCAGAACTGCGAAAATTTTGAGTTTCTCAAGCGTTTCTTACCTCCAAACTGCCATATCTCGCGAACGGATTGATCAATCCGCAAAATTTCTGTTGCATCTGAAAGTAGAAACTCGCCCGATTACAACGGTATGCGTACTTTTCCCCTAGGCCGTTCTAGTTATTCGTTTCGAGCATCAGAACTGCGAAAATTTTGAGTTTCTCAAGCGTTTCTTATCTCCAAACTGCCATATCTCGCGAACGGATTGATCAATCCGCAAAATTTCTGTTGCAGCTGAAAGTAGAAACTCGCCCGATTACAACGGTATGGGCACTTTTCCCCTAGGCCGTTCTAGTTATTTGTGTCGAGCATCAGAACTGCGAAAATTGTGAGTTTCTCAAGCGTTTCTTACCTCCAAACTGCCATATCTCGCGAACGGATTGACCAATCCGCAAAATTTCTGTTGCATCTGAAAGTAGAAACTCGCCCGATTACAACGGTATGGGCACTTTTCCCCTAGGCCGTTCTAGTTATTCGTGTCGAGCATCAGAACTGCGAAAATTTTGAGTTTCTAAAGCGTTTCTTATCTCCAAACTGCCATATCTCGCGAACGGATTGATCAATCCGCAAAATTTCTGCTGCATCTGAAAGTAGAAACTCGCCCGATTACAACGGTATGCGTACTTCTCCCCTAGGCCGTTCTAGTCATTCGTTTCGAGCATCAGAACTGCGAAAATTTTGAGTTTCTCAAGCGTTTCTTATCTCCAAACTGCCATATCTCGCGAACGGATTCATCAATGCGCAAAGTTTCTGTTGCATCTGAAAGTAGAAACTCGCCCGATTACAACGGTATGCGTACTTCTCCCCTAGGCCGTTCTAGTCATTCGTTTCGAGCATCAGAACTGCGAAAATTTTGAGTTTCTCAAGCGTTTCTTACATCCAAACTGCCATATCTCGCGAACGGATTGACCGATCCGCAAAATTTCTGTTGCATCTGAAAGTAGAAACTCGCCCGATTACAACGGTATGCGCACTTTTCCCCTAGGCCGTTCTAGTTATTCGTTTCGAGCATCAGAACTGCGAAAATTTTGAGTTTCTCAAGCGTTTCTTATCTCCAAACTGCCATATCTCGCGAACGGATTGATCAATCCGCAAAATTTCTGTTGCAGCTGAAAGTAGAAACTCGCCCGATTACAACGGTATGGGCACTTTTCCCCTAGGCCGTTCTAGTTATTTGTGTCGAGCATCAGAACTGCGAAAATTGTGAGTTTCTCAAGCGTTTCTTACCTCCAAACTGCGATATCTCGCGAACGGATTGACCAATCCGCAAAATTTCTGTTGCATCTGAAAGTAGAAACTCGCCCGATTACAACGGTATGGGCACTTTTCCCCTAGGCCGTTCTAGTTATTCGTGTCGAGCATCAGAACTGCGAAAATTTTGAGTTTCTAAAGCGTTTCTTATCTCCAAACTGCCATATCTCGCGAACGGATCGATCAATCCGCAAAATTTCTGTTGCATCTGAAAGTAGAAACTCGCCCGATTACAACGGTATGCGCACTTTTCCCCTAGGCCGTTCGAGTTATTCGTTTCGAGCATCACAACTGCGAAAATTTTGAGTTTCTCAAGCGTTTCTTACCTCCAAACTGCCATATCTCGCGAACGGATTGATCAATCCGCAAAATTTCTGTTGCATCTGAAAGTAGAAACTCGCCCGATTACAACGGTATGCGTACTTTTCCCCTAGGCCGTTCTAGTTACTCGTTTCGAGCGTCAGAACTGCGAAAATTTTGAGTTTCTCAAGCGTTTCTTATCTCCAAACTGCTATATCTCGCGAACGGATTGATCAATCCGCAAAACTTCTGTTGCATCTGAAAGTGGAAACTCGCCCGATTACAACGGTAGGTGTAGTTTTCCCCTAGGCCGTTCTAGTCATTCGTTTCGAGCATCAGAACTGCGAAAATTTTGAGTTTCTCAAGCGTTTCTTACCTCCAAACTGCCATATCTCGCGAACGGATTGATCAATCCGCAAAATTTCTGTTGCATCTGAAAGTAGAAACTCGCCCGATTACAACGGTATGCGCACTTTTCTCCTAGGCCGTTCGAGTTATTCGTTTCGAGCATCAGAACTGCGAAAATTTTGAGTTTCTCAAGCGTTTCTTACCTCCAAACTGCCATATCTCGCGAACGGATTGATCAATCCGCAAAATTTCTGTTGCATCTGAAAGTAGAAACTCGCCCGATTACAACGGTAGGTGTAGTTTTCCCCTAGGCCGTTCTAGTCATTCGTTTCGAACATCAGAACTGCGAAAATTTTGAGTCTCTCAAGCGTTTCTTACCTCCAAACTGCCATATCTCGCGAACGGATTGATCAATCCGCAAAATTTCTGTTGCATCTGAAAGTAGAAACTCGCCCGATTACAACGGTATGCGCACTTTTCCCCTAGGCCGTTCGAGTTATTCGTTTCGAGCATCAGAACTGCGAAAATTTTGAGATTCTCAAGCGTTTCTTACCTCCAAACTGCCATATCTCGCGAACGGATTGATCAATCCGCAAAATTTCTGTTGCATCTGAAAGTAGAAACTCGCTCGATTACAACGATATGCGTACTTCTCCCCTAGGCCGTTCTAGTTACTCGTTTCGAGCGTCAGAACTGCGAAAATTTTGAGTCTCTCAAGCGTTTCTTACCTCCAAACTGCCATATCTCGCGAACGGATGGACCAATCCGCAAAATTTCTGTTGCATCTGAAAGTAGAGACTCGCTCGATTACAACGGTATGTGTAGTTTTCCCATAGGCCGTTCCAGTTATTCGTTTCGAGCATCAGAACTGCGAAAATTTTGAGTTTCTCAAGCGTTTCTTACCTCCAAACTGCCATATCTCGCGAACAGATTGATCAATCCGCAAAATTTCTGTTGCATCTGAAAGTAGAAACTCGCCCGATTACAGCGGTATGCGCACTTTTCCCCTAGGCCGTTCGAGTTATTCGTTCCGAGCATCACAACTGCGAAAATTTTGAGTTTCTCAAGCGTTTCTTACCTCCAAACTGCCATATCTCGCGAACGGATTGATCAATCCGCAAAATTTCTGTTGCATCTGAAAGTAGAAACTCGCCCGATTACAACGGTATGGGCACTTTTCCCCTAGGCCGTTCTAGTTATTTGTGTCGAGCATCAGAACTGCGAAAATTGTGAGTTTCTCAAGCGTTTCTTACCTCCAAACTGCCATATCTCGCGAACGGATTGACCAATCCGCAAAATTTCTGTTGCATCTGAAAGTAGAAACTCGCCCGATTACAACGGTATGGGCACTTTTCCCCTAGGCCGTTCTAGTTATTCGTGTCGAGCATCAGAACTGCGAAAATTTTGAGTTTCTAAAGCGTTTCTTATCTCCAAACTGCCATATCTCGCGAACAGATTGATCAATCCGCAAAATTTCTGTTGCATCTGAAAGTAGAAACTCGCCCGATTACAGCGGTATGCGCACTTTTCCCCTAGGCCGTTCGAGTTATTCGTTCCGAGCATCACAACTGCGAAAATTTTGAGTTTCTCAAGCGTTTCTTACCTCCAAACTGCCATATCTCGCGAACGGATTGATCAATCCGCAAAATTTCTGTTGCATCTGAAAGTAGAAACTCGCCCGATTACAACGGTATGGGCACTTTTCCCCTAGGCCGTTCTAGTTATTTGTGTCGAGCATCAGAACTGCGAAAATTGTGAGTTTCTCAAGCGTTTCTTACCTCCAAACTGCCATATCTCGCGAACGGATTGACCAATCCGCAAAATTTCTGTTGCATCTGAAAGTAGAAACTCGCCCGATTACAACGGTATGGGCACTTTTCCCCTAGGCCGTTCTAGTTATTCGTGTCGAGCATCAGAACTGCGAAAATTTTGAGTTTCTAAAGCGTTTCTTATCTCCAAACTGCCATATCTCGCGAACGGATTGAACAATCCGCAAAATTTCTGCTGCATCTGAAAGTAGAAACTCGCCCGATTACAACGGTATGAGTACTTCTCCCCTAGGCCGTTCTAGTCATTCGTTTCGAGCATCAGAACTGCGAAAATTTTGAGTTTCTCAAGCGTTTCTTATCTCCAAACTGCCATATCTCGCGAACGGATTCATCAATGCGCAAAGTTTCTGTTGCATCTGAAAGTAGAAACTCGCCCGATTACAACAGTATGCGTACTTCTCCCCTAGGCCGTTCTAGTCATTCGTTTCGAGCATCAGAACTGCGAAAATTTTGAGTTTCTCAAGCGTTTCTTACATCCAAACTGCCATATCTCGCGAACGGATTGACCGATCCGCAAAATTTCTGTTGCATCTGAAAGTAGAAACTCGCCCGATTACAACGGTATGCGCACTTTTCCCCTAGGCCGTTCTAGTTATTCGTTTCGAGCATCAGAACTGCGAAAATTTTGAGTTTCTCAAGCGTTTCTTATCTCCAAACTGCCATATCTCGCGAACGGATTGATCAATCCGCAAAATTTCTGTTGCAGCTGAAAGTAGAAACTCGCCCGATTACAACGGTATGGGCACTTTTCCCCTAGGCCGTTCTAGTTATTTGTGTCGAGCATCAGAACTGCGAAAATTGTGAGTTTCTCAAGCGTTTCTTACCTCCAAACTGCGATATCTCGCGAACGGATTGACCAATCCGCAAAATTTCTGTTGCATCTGAAAGTAGAAACTCGCCCGATTACAACGGTATGGGCACTTTTCCCCTAGGCCGTTCTAGTTATTCGTGTCGAGCATCAGAACTGCGAAAATTTTGAGTTTCTAAAGCGTTTCTTATCTCCAAACTGCCATATCTCGCGAACGGATTGATCAATCCGCAAAATTTCTGTTGCATCTGAAAGTAGAAACTCGCCCGATTACAACGGTATGCGCACTTTTCCCCTAGGCCGTCCGAGTTATTCGTTTCGAGCATCAGAACTGCGAAAATTTTGAGTTTCTCAAGCGTTTCTTACCTCCAAACTGCCATATCTCGCGAACGGATTGATCAATCCGCAAAATTTCTCTTGCATCTGAAAGTAGAAACTCGCCCGATTACAACGGTATGCGTACTTTTCCCCTAGGCCGTTCTAGTTACTCGTTTCGAGCGTCAGAACTGCGAAAATTTTGAGTTTCTCAAGCGTTTCTTATCTCCAAACTGCCATATCTCGCGAACGGATTGATCAATCCGCAAAACTTCTGTTGCATCTGAAAGTGGAAACTCGCCCGATTACAACGGTAGGTGTAGTTTTCCCCTAGGCCGTTCTAGTCATTCGTTTCGAGCATCAGAACTGCGAAAATTTTGAGTTTCTCAAGCGTTTCTTACCTCCAAACTGCCATATGTCGCGAACGGATTGATCAATCCGCAAAATTTCTGTTGCATCTGAAAGTAGAAACTCGCCCGATTACAACGGTATGCGCACTTTTCTCCTAGGCCGTTCGAGTTATTCGTTTCGAGCATCAGAACTGCGAAAATTTTGAGTTTCTCAAGCGTTTCTTACCTCCAAACTGCCATATCTCGCGAACGGATTGATCAATCCGCAAAATTTCTGTTGCATCTGAAAGTAGAAACTCGCTCGATTACAACGGTATGCGTACTTCTCCCCTAGGCCGTTCTAGTTACTCGTTTCGAGCGTCAGAACTGCGAAAATTTTGAGTTTCTCAAGCGTTTCTTATCTCCAAACTGCAATATCTCGCGAACGGATTGATCAATCCGCAAAATTTCTGTTGCATCTGAAAGTAGAAACTCGCCCGATTACAACGGTAGGTGTAGTTTTCCCCTAGGCCGTTCCAGTTATTCGTTTCGAGCATCAGAACTGCGAAAATTTTGAGTTTCTCAAGCGTTTCTTACCTCCAAACTGCCATATCTCGCGAACGGATTGATCAATCCGCAAAATATCTGTTGCATCTGAAAGTAGAAACTCGCCCGATTACAACGGTATGCGTAGTTCTCCCCTAGGCCGTTCTAGTTACTCGTTTCGAGCGTCAGAACTGCGAAAATTTTGAGTTTCTCAAGCGTTTCTTATCTCCAAACTGCTATATCTCGCGAACGGATTGATCAATCCGCAAAATTTCTGTTGCATCTGAAAGGAGAAACTCGCCCGATTACAACGGTAGGTGTAGTTTTCCCCTAGGCCGTTCTAGTCATTCGTTTCGAACATCAGAACTGCGAAAATTTTGAGTCTCTCAAGCGTTTCTTACCTCCAAACTGCCATATCTCGCGAACGGATGGAACAATCCGCAAAATTTCTGTTGCATCTGAAAGTAGAGACTCGCCCGATTACAACGGTATGTGTAGTTTTCCCATAGGCCGTTCCAGTTATTCGTTTCGAGCATCAGAACTGCGAAAATTTTGAGTTTCTCAAGCGTTTCTTACCTCCAAACTGCCATATCTCGCGAACGGATTGATCAATCCGCAAAATTTCTGTTGCATCTGAAAGTAGAAACTCGCCCGATTACAGCGGTATGCGCACTTTTCCCCTAGGCCGTTCGAGTTATTCGTTCCGAGCATCACAACTGCGAAAATTTTGAGTTTCTCAAGCGTTTCTTACCTCCAAACTGCCGTATCTCGCGAACGGATTGATCAATCCGCAAAATTTCTGTTGCATCTGAAAGTAGAAACTCGCCCGATTACAACGGTATGCGTACTTCTCCTCTAGGCCGTTCTAGTTACTCGTTTCGAGCGTCAGAACTGCGAAAATTTTGAGTTTCTCAAGCGTTTCTTATCTCCAAACTGCCATATCTCGCGAACGGATTGATCAATCCGCAAAATTTCTGTTGCATCTGAAAGTAGAAACTCGCCCGATTACAACGGTAGGTGTAGTTTTTCCCTAGGCCGTTCCAGTTATTCGTTTCGAGCATCAGAACTGCGAAAATTTTGAGTTTCTCAAGCGTTTCTTACCTCCAAACTGCCATATCTCGCGAACGGATTGATCAATCCGCAAAATTTCTGTTGCAGCTGAAAGTAGAAACTCGCCCGGTTACAACGGTATGGGCACTTTTCCCCTAGGCCGTTCTAGTTATTTGTGTGGAGCATCAGAACTGCGAGAATTGTGAGTTTCTCAAGCGTTTCTTACATCCAAACTGCCATATCTCGCGAACGGATTGACCAATCCGCAAAATTTCTGTTGCGTGTGAAAGTAGAAACTCGCCCGATTACAACGGTATGCGTACTTTTCCCCTAGGCCGTTCTAGTTACTCGTTTCGAGCATCAGAACTGCGAAAATTTTGAGTTTCTCAAGCGTTTCTTATTTCCAAACTGCCATATCTCGCGAACGGATTGATCAATCCGCAAAATTTCTGTTGCATCTGAAAGTAGAAACTCGCCCGATTACAACGGTATGCGCACTTTTCCCCTAGGCCGTTCGAGTTATTCGTTTCGAGCATCAGAACTGCGAAAATTTTGAGTTTCTCAAGCGTTTCTTACCTCCAAACTGCCATATCTCGCGAACGGATTGATCAATCCGCAAAATTTCTGTTGCATCTGAAAGTAGAAACTCGCTCGATTACAACGGTATGCGTACTTCTCCCCTAGGCCGTTCTAGTTACTCGTTTCGAGCATCAGAACTGCGAAAATATTGAGTTTCTCAAGCGTTTCTTACCTCCAAACTGCCATATCTCGCGAACGGATTGATCAATCCGCAAAATTTCTGTTGCATCTGAAAGTAGAAACTCGCCCGATTACAACGGTATGCGTAGTTCTCCCCTAGGCCGTTCTAGTTACTCGTTTCGAGCGTCAGAACTGCGAAAATTTTGAGTTTCTCAAGCGTTTCTTATCTCCAAACTGCTATATCTCGCGAACGGATAGATCAATCCGCAAAATTTCTGTTGCATCTGAAAGTAGAAACTCGCCCGATTACAACGGTAGGTGTAGTTTTCCCCTAGGCCGTTCTAGTCATTCGTTTCGAGCATCAGAACTGCGAAAATTTTGAGTCTCTCAAGCGTTTCTTACCTCCAAACTGCCATATCTCGCGAACGGATGGACCAATCCGCAAAATTTCTGTTGCATCTGAAAGTAGAGACTCGCCCGATTACAACGGTATGTGTAGTTTTCCCATAGGCCGTTCGAGTTATTCGTTTCGAGCATCAGAAATGCGAAAATTTTGAGTTTCTCAAGCGTTTCTTACCTCCAAACTGCCATATCTCGCGAACGGATTGATCAATCCGCAAAATTTCTGTTGCATCTGAAAGTAGAAACTCGCCCGATTACAACGGTATGCGCACTTTTCCCCTAGGCCGTTCGAGTTATTCGTTCCGAGCATCAGAACTGCGAAAATTTTGAGTTTCTCAAGCGTTTCTTACCTCCAAACTGCCATATCTCGCGAACGGATTGATCAATCCGCAAAATTTCTGTTGCATCTGAAAGTAGAAACTCGCCCGATTACAACGGTATGCGTACTTCTCCCCTAGGCCGTTCTAGTTACTCGTTTCGAGCGTCAGAACTGCGAAAATTTTGAGTTTCTCAAGCGTTTCTTATCTCCAAACTGCCATATCTCGCGAACGGATTGATCAATCCGCAAAATTTCTGTTGCATCTGAAAGTAGAAACTCGCCCGATTACAACGGTAGGTGTAGTTTTCCCCTAGGCCGTTCCAGTTATTCGTTTCGAGCATCAGAACTGCGAAAATTTTGAGTTTCTCAAGCGTTTCTTACCTCCAAACTGCCATATCTCGCGAACGGATTGATCAATCCGCAAAATATCTGTTGCATCTGAAAGTAGAAACTCGCCCGATTACAACGGTATGCGTAGTTCTCCCCTAGGCCGTTCTAGTTACTCGTTTCGAGCGTCAGAACTGCGAAAATTTTGAGTTTCTCAAGCGTTTCTTATCTCCAAACTGCTATATCTCGCGAACGGATTGATCAATCCGCAAAATTTCTGTTGCATCTGAAAGGAGAAACTCGCCCGATTACAACGGTAGGTGTAGTTTTCCCCTAGGCCGTTCTAGTCATTCGTTTCGAACATCAGAACTGCGAAAATTTTGAGTCTCTCAAGCGTTTCTTACCTCCAAACTGCCATATCTCGCGAACGGATGGAACAATCCGCAAAATTTCTGTTGCATCTGAAAGTAGAGACTCGCCCGATTACAACGGTATGTGTAGTTTTCCCATAGGCCGTTCCAGTTATTCGTTTCGAGCATCAGAACTGCGAAAATTTTGAGTTTCTCAAGCGTTTCTTACCTCCAAACTGCCATATCTCGCGAACGGATTGATCAATCCGCAAAATTTCTGTTGCATCTGAAAGTAGAAACTCGCCCGATTACAGCGGTATGCGCACTTTTCCCCTAGGCCGTTCGAGTTATTCGTTCCGAGCATCACAACTGCGAAAATTTTGAGTTTCTCAAGCGTTTCTTACCTCCAAACTGCCGTATCTCGCGAACGGATTGATCAATCCGCAAAATTTCTGTTGCATCTGAAAGTAGAAACTCGCCCGATTACAACGGTATGCGTACTTCTCCTCTAGGCCGTTCTAGTTACTCGTTTCGAGCGTCAGAACTGCGAAAATTTTGAGTTTCTCAAGCGTTTCTTATCTCCAAACTGCCATATCTCGCGAACGGATTGATCAATCCGCAAAATTTCTGTTGCATCTGAAAGTAGAAACTCGCCCGATTACAACGGTAGGTGTAGTTTTTCCCTAGGCCGTTCCAGTTATTCGTTTCGAGCATCAGAACTGCGAAAATTTTGAGTTTCTCAAGCGTTTCTTACCTCCAAACTGCCATATCTCGCGAACGGATTGATCAATCCGCAAAATTTCTGTTGCAGCTGAAAGTAGAAACTCGCCCGGTTACAACGGTATGGGCACTTTTCCCCTAGGCCGTTCTAGTTATTTGTGTCGAGCATCAGAACTGCGAGAATTGTGAGTTTATCAAGCGTTTCTTACATCCAAACTGCCATATCTCGCGAACGGATTGACCAATCCGCAAAATTTCTGTTGCTTGTGAAAGTAGAAACTCGCCCGATTACAACGGTATGCGTACTTTTCCCCTAGGCCGTTCTAGTTACTCGTTTCGAGCATCAGAACTGCGAAAATTTTGAGTTTCTCAAGCGTTTCTTATTTCCAAACTGCCATATCTCGCGAACGGATTGATCAATCCGCAAAATTTCTGTTGCATCTGAAAGTAGAAACTCGCCCGATTACAACGGTATGCGCACTTTTCCCCTAGGCCGTTCTAGTTACTCGTTTCGAGCGTCAGAACTGCGAAAATTTTGAGTTTCTCAAGCGTTTCTTATCTCCAAACTGCTATATCTCGCGAACGGATTGATCAATCCGCAAAATTTCTGTTGCATCTGAAAGTAGAAACTCGCCCGATTACAACGGTATGCTCACTTTTCCCTAGGCCGTTCGAGTTATTCGTTCCGAGCATCAGAACTGCGAAAATTTTGAGTTTCTCAAGCGTTTCTTACCTCCAAACTGCCATATCTCGCGAACGGATTGATCAATCCGCAAAATTTCTGTTGCATCTGAAAGTAGAAACTCGCCCGATTACAACGGTAGGTGTAGTTTTCCCCTAGGCCGTTCCAGTTATTCGTTTCGAGCATCAGAACTGCGAAAATTTTGAGTTTCTCAAGCGTTTCTTACCTCCAAACTGCCATATCTCGCGAACGGATTGATCAATCCGCAAAATTTCTGTTGCATCTGAAAGTAGAAACTCGCCCGATTACAACGGTATGCGCACTCTTCCCCTAGGCCGTTCGAGTTATTCGTTTCGAGCATCAGAACTGCGAAAATTTTGAGTTTCTCAAGCGTTTCTTACCTCCAAACTGCCATATCTCGCGAACGGATTGATCAATCCGCAAAATTTCTGTTGCATCTGAAAGTAGAAACTCGCCCGATTACAACGGTATGCGTAGTTCTCCCCTAGGCCGTTCTAGTTACTCGTTTCGAGCGTCAGAACTGCGAAAATTTTGAGTTTCTCAAGCGTTTCTTATCTCCAAACTGCTATATCTCGCGAACGGATAGATCAATCCGCAAAATTTCTGTTGCATCTGAAAGTAGAAACTCGCCCGATTACAACGGTAGGTGTAGTTTTCCCCTAGGCCGTTCTAGTCATTCGTTTCGAGCATCAGAACTGCGAAAATTTTGAGTCTCTCAAGCGTTTCTTACCTCCAAACTGCCATATCTCGCGAACGGATGGACCAATCCGCAAAATTTCTGTTGCATCTGAAAGTAGAGACTCGCCCGATTACAACGGTATGTGTAGTTTTCCCATAGGCCGTTCCAGTTATTCGTTTCGAGCATCAGAAATGCGAAAATTTTGAGTTTCTCAAGCGTTTCTTACCTCCAAACTGCCATATCTCGCGAACGGATTGATCAATCCGCAAAATTTCTGTTGCATCTGAAAGTAGAAACTCGCCCGATTACAACGGTATGCGCACTTTTCCCCTAGGCCGTTCGAGTTATTCGTTCCGAGCATCAGAACTGCGAAAATTTTGAGTTTCTCAAGCGTTTCTTACCTCCAAACTGCCATATCTCGCGAACGGATTGATCAATCCGCAAAATTTCTGTTGCATCTGAAAGTAGAAACTCGCCCGATTACAACGGTATGCGTACTTCTCCCCTAGGCCGTTCTAGTTACTCGTTTCGAGCGTCAGAACTGCGAAAATTTTGAGTTTCTCAAGCGTTTCTTATCTCCAAACTGCCATATCTCGCGAACGGATTGATCAATCCGCAAAATTTCTGTTGCATCTGAAAGTAGAAACTCGCCCGATTACAACGGTAGGTGTAGTTTTCCCCTAGGCCGTTCTAGTCATTCGTTTCGAGCATCAGAACTGCGAAAATTTTGAGTTTCTCAAGCGTTTCTTACCTTCAAACTGCCATATCTCGCGAACGGATTGACCAATCCGCAAAATTTCTGTTGCATCTGAAAGTAGAGACTCGCCCGATTACAACGGTATGTGTAGTTTTCCCATAGGCCGTTCCAGTTATTCGTTTCGAGCATCAGAACTGCGAAAATTTTGAGTTTCTCAAGCGTTTCTTACCTCCAAACTGCCATATCTCGCGAACGGATTGATCAATCCGCAAAATTTCTGTTGCAGCTGAAAGTAGAAACTCGCCCGGTTACAACGGTATGGGCACTTTTCCCCTAGGCCGTTCTAGTTATTTGTGTCGAGCATCAGAACTGCGAGAATTGTGAGTTTCTCAAGCGTTTCTTACCTCCAAACTGCCATATCTCGCGAACGGATTGACCGATCCGCAAAATTTCTGTTGCATCTGAAAGTAGAAACTCGCCCGATTACAACGATATGCGCACTTTTCCCCTAGGCCGCTCTAGTTATTCGTTTCGAGCATCAGAACTGCGCAAATTTTGAGTTTCTCAAGCGTTTCTTACCTCCAAACTGCCATATCTCGCGAACGGATTGATCAATCCGCAAAATTTCTGTTGCATCTGAAAGTAGAAACTCGCCCGATTACAACGGTTGGCGTACTTCTCCCCTAGGCCGTTCTAGTCATTCGTTTCGAGCATCAGAACTGCGAAAATTTTGAGTTTCTCAAGCGTTTCTTACTTCCAAACTGCCATATCTCGCGAACGGATCGACCAATCCGCAAAATTTCTGTTGCATCTGAAAGTAGAAACTCGCCCGATTACATCGGTATGCGTACTTTTCCCCTAGGCCGTTCTAGTTATTCGTTTCGAGCATCAGAACTGCGAAAATTTTGAGTTTCTCAAGCGTTTCTTATCTCCAAACTGCCATATCTCGCAAACGGATTGATTAATCCGCAAAATTTCTGTTGCATCTGAAAGTAGAAACTCGCCCGATTACAACGGTATGCGTACTTCTCCCCGAGGCAGTTCTAGTCATTCGTTCCGAGCATCAGAACTGCGAAAATTTTGAGTTTCTCAAGCGTTTCTTACATCCAAACTGCCATATCTCGCGAACGGATCGACCAATCCGCAAAATTTCTGCTGCATCTGAAAGTAGAAACTCGCCCGATTGCAACGGTATGCGTACGTTTCCCCAAGGCCTTTCTAGTTACTGGTTTCGAGCATCAGAACTGCGAAAATTTTGAGTTTCTCAAGCGTTTCTTATCTCCAATCTGCCATATCTCGCGAACGGATTGATCAATCCGCAAAATTTCTGTTGCATCGGAAAGTAGAAACTCGCCCGATTACAACGGTGGGTGTAGTTTTCCCCTAGGCCGTTCTAGTTATTCGTTTCGAGCATCATAACTGCGAAAATTTTGAGTTTCTCAAGCGTTTCTTACCTCCAAACTGCCATATCTCGCGAACGGATTGACCAATCCGCAAAATTTCTGTTGCATCTGAAAGTAGAAACTCGCCCGATTACAACGGTATGTGTAGTTTTCCCCTAGGCCGTTCCAGTTATTCGTTTCGAGCATCAGAACTGCGAAAATTTTGAGTTTCTCAAGCGTTTCTTACATCCAAACTGCCATATCTCGCGAACGGATTGACCGATCCGCAAAATTTCTGTTGCATCTGAAAGTAGAAACTCGCCCGATTACAACGATATGCGCACTTTTCCCCTAGGCCGTTCTAGTTATTCGTTTCGAGCATCAGAACTGCGCAAATTTTGAGTTTCTCAAGCGTTTCTTACCTCCAAACTGCCATATCTCGCGAACGGATTGACCAATCCGCAAAATTTCTATTGCATCTGAAAGTAGAGACTCGCCCGATTACAACGGTATGTGTAGTTTTCCCATAGGCCGTTCCAGTTATTCGTTTCGAGCATCAGAACTGCGAAAATTTTGAGTTTCTCAAGCGTTTCTTACCTCCAAACTGCCATATCTTGCGAACGGATTGATCAATCCGCAAAATTTCTGTTGCATCTGAAAGTAGAAACTCGCCCGATTACAACGGTATGCGCACTTTTCCCCTAGGCCGTTCGAGTTATTCGTTCCGAGCATCAGAACTGCGAAAATTTTGAGTTTCTCAAGCGTTTCTTACCTCCAAACTGCCATATCTCGCGAACGGATTGATCAATCCGCAAAATTTCTGTTGCATCTGAAAGTAGAAACTCGCCCGATTACAACGGTATGCGTACTTCTCCCCTAGGCCGTTCTAGTTACTCGTTTCGAGCGTCAGAACTGCGAAAATTTTGAGTTTCTCAAGCGTTTCTTATCTCCAAACTGCCATATCTCGCGAACGGATTGATCAATCCGCAAAATTTCTGTTGCATCTGAAAGTAGAAACTCGCCCGATTACAACGGTAGGTGTAGTTTTCCCCTAGGCCGTTCTAGTCATTCGTTTCGAGCATCAGAACTGCGAAAATTTTGAGTCTCTCAAGCGTTTCTTACCTCCAAACTGCCATATCTCGCGAACGGATGGACCAATCCGCAAAATTTCTGTTGCATCTGAAAGTAGAGACTCGCCCTATTACAACGGTATGTGTAGTTTTCCCATAGGCCGTTCCAGTTATTCGTTTCGAGCATCAGAACTGCGAAAATTTTGAGTTTCTCAAGCGTTTCTTACCTCCAAACTGCCATATCTCGCGAACGGATTGATCAATCCGCAAAATTTCGGTTGCATCTGAAAGTAGAAACTCGCCCGATTACAACGGTATGCGCACTTTTCCCCTAGGCCGTTCGAGTTATTCGTTCCGAGCATCAGAACTGCGAAAATTTTGAGTTTCTCAAGCGTTTCTTACCTCCAAACTGCCATATCTCGCGAACGGATTGATCAATCCGCAAAATTTCTGTTGCATCTGAAAGTAGAAACTCGCCCGATTACAACGGTATGCGTACTTCTCCCCTAGGCCGTTCTAGTTACTCGTTTCGAGCGTCAGAACTGCGAAAATTTTGAGTTTCTCAAGCGTTTCTTATCTCCAAACTGCCATATCTCGCGAACGGATTGATCAATCCGCAAAATTTCTGTTGCATCTGAAAGTAGAAACTCGCCCGATTACAACGGTAGGTGTAGTTTTCCCCTAGGCCGTTCTAGTCATTCGTTTCGAGCATCAGAACTGCGAAAATTTTGAGTTTCTCAAGCGTTTCTTACCTTCAAACTGCCATATCTCGCGAACGGATTGACCAATCCGCAAAATTTCTGTTGCATCTGAAAGTAGAGACTCGCCCGATTACAACGGTATGTATAGTTTTCCCATAGGCCGTTCCAGTTATTCGTTTCGAGCATCAGAACTGCGAAAATTTTGAGTTTCTCAAGCGTTTCTTACCTCCAAACTGCCATATCTCGCGAACGGATTGATCAATCCGCAAAATTTCTGTTGCAGCTGAAAGTAGAAACTCGCACGGTTACAACGGTATGGGCACTTTTCCCCTAGGCCGTTCTAGTTATTTGTGTCGAGCATCAGAACTGCGAGAATTGTGAGTTTCTCAAGCGTTTCTTACCTGCAAACTGCCATATCTCGCGAACGGATTGACCGATCCGCAAAATTTCTGTTGCATCTGAAAGTAGAAACTCGCCCGATTACAACGATATGCGCACTTTTCCCCTAGGCCGTTCTAGTTATTCGTTTCGAGCATCAGAACTGCGCAAATTTTGAGTTTCTCAAGCGTTTCTTACCTCCAAACTGCCATATCTCGCGAACGGATTGACCAATCCGCAAAATTTCTGTTGCATCTGAATGTAGAGACTCGCCCGATTACAACGGTATGTGTAGTTTTCCCATAGGCCGTTCCAGTTATTCGTTTCGAGCATCAGAACTGCGAAAATTTTGAGTTTCTCAAGCGTTTCTTACCTACAAACTGCCATATCTTGCGAACGGATTGATCAATCCGCAAAATTTCTGTTGCATCTGAAAGTAGAAACTCGCCCGATTACAACGGTATGCGCACTTTTCCCCTAGGCCGTTCGAGTTATTCGTTCCGAGCATCAGAACTGCGAAAATTTTGAGTTTCTCAAGCGTTTCTTACCTCCAAACTGCCATATCTCGCGAACGGATTGATCAATCCGCAAAATTTCTGTTGCATCTGAAAGTAGAAACTCGCCCGATTACAACGGTATGCGTACTTCTCCCCTAGGCCGTTCTAGTTACTCGTTTCGAGCGTCAGAACTGCGAAAATTTTGAGTTTCTCAAGCGTTTCTTATCTCCAAACTGCCATATCTCGCGAACGGATTGATCAATCCGCAAAATTTCTGTTGCATCTGAAAGTAGAAACTCGCCCGATTACAACGGTTGGCGTACTTCTCCCCTAGGCCGTTCTAGTCATTCGTTTCGAGCATCAGAACTGCGAAAATTTTGAGTTTCTCAAGCGTTTCTTACCTCCAAACTGCCATATCTCGCGAACGGATTGATCAATCCGCAAAATTTCTGTTGCATCTGAAAGTAGAAACTCGCCCGATTACAACGGTAGGTGTAGTTTTCCCCTAGGCCGTTCTAGTCATTCGTTTCGAGCATCAGAACTGCGAAAATTTTGAGTTTCTCAAGCGTTTCTTACCTTCAAACTGCCATATCTCGCGAACGGATTGACCAATCCGCAAAATTTCTGTTGCATCTGAAAGTAGAGACTCGCCCGATTACAACGGTATGTATAGTTTTCCCATAGGCCGTTCCAGTTATTCGTTTCGAGCATCAGAACTGCGAAAATTTTGAGTTTCTCAAGCGTTTCTTACCTCCAAACTGCCATATCTCGCGAACGGATTGATCAATCCGCAAAATTTCTGTTGCAGCTGAAAGTAGAAACTCGCACGGTTACAACGGTATGGGCACTTTTCCCCTAGGCCGTTCTAGTTATTTGTGTCGAGCATCAGAACTGCGAGAATTGTGAGTTTCTCAAGCGTTTCTTACCTGCAAACTGCCATATCTCGCGAACGGATTGACCGATCCGCAAAATTTCTGTTGCATCTGAAAGTAGAAACTCGCCCGATTACAACGATATGCGCACTTTTCCCCTAGGCCGTTCTAGTTATTCGTTTCGAGCATCAGAACTGCGCAAATTTTGAGTTTCTCAAGCGTTTCTTACCTCCAAACTGCCATATCTCGCGAACGGATTGACCAATCCGCAAAATTTCTGTTGCATCTGAATGTAGAGACTCGCCCGATTACAACGGTATGTGTAGTTTTCCCATAGGCCGTTCCAGTTATTCGTTTCGAGCATCAGAACTGCGAAAATTTTGAGTTTCTCAAGCGTTTCTTACCTACAAACTGCCATATCTTGCGAACGGATTGATCAATCCGCAAAATTTCTGTTGCATCTGAAAGTAGAAACTCGCCCGATTACAACGGTATGCGCACTTTTCCCCTAGGCCGTTCGAGTTATTCGTTCCGAGCATCAGAACTGCGAAAATTTTGAGTTTCTCAAGCGTTTCTTACCTCCAAACTGCCATATCTCGCGAACGGATTGATCAATCCGCAAAATTTCTGTTGCATCTGAAAGTAGAAACTCGCCCGATTACAACGGTATGCGTACTTCTCCCCTAGGCCGTTCTAGTTACTCGTTTCGAGCGTCAGAACTGCGAAAATTTTGAGTTTCTCAAGCGTTTCTTATCTCCAAACTGCCATATCTCGCGAACGGATTGATCAATCCGCAAAATTTCTGTTGCATCTGAAAGTAGAAACTCGCCCGATTACAACGGTTGGCGTACTTCTCCCCTAGGCCGTTCTAGTCATTCGTTTCGAGCATCAGAACTGCGAAAATTTTGAGTTTCTCAAGCGTTTCTTACTTCCAAACTGCCATATCTCGCGAACGGATCGACCAATCCGCAAAATTTCTGTTGCATCTGAAAGTAGAAACTCGCCCGATTACAACGGTTGGCGTACTTCTCCCCTAGGCCGTTCTAGTCATTCGTTTCGAGCATCAGAACTGCGAAAATTTTGAGTTTCTCAAGCGTTTCTTACTTCCAAACTGCCATATCTCGCGAACGGATCGACCAATCCGCAAAATTTCTGTTGCATCTGAAAGTAGAAACTCGCCCGATTACATCGGTATGCGTACTTTTCCCCTAGGCCGTTCTAGTTATTCGTTTCGAGCATCAGAACTGCGAAAATTTTGAGTTTCTCAAGCGTTTCTTATCTCCAAACTGCCATATCTCGCAAACGGATTGATTAATCCGCAAAATTTCTGTTGCATCTGAAAGTAGAAACTCGCCCGATTACAACGGTATGCGTACTTCTCCCCGAGGCAGTTCTAGTCATTCGTTCCGAGCATCAGAACTGCGAAAATTTTGAGTTTCTCAAGCGTTTCTTACATCCAAACTGCCATATCTCGCGAACGGATCGACCAATCCGCAAAATTTCTGCTGCATCTGAAAGTAGAAACTCGCCCGATTGCAACGGTATGCGTACGTTTCCCCAAGGCCTTTCTAGTTACTGGTTTCGAGCATCAGAACTGCGAAAATTTTGAGTTTCTCAAGCGTTTCTTATCTCCAATCTGCCATATCTCGCGAACGGATTGATCAATCCGCAAAATTTCTGTTGCATCGGAAAGTAGAAACTCGCCCGATTACAACGGTGGGTGTAGTTTTCCCCTAGGCCGTTCTAGTTATTCGTTTCGAGCATCATAACTGCGAAAATTTTGAGTTTCTCAAGCGTTTCTTACCTCCAAACTGCCATATCTCGCGAACGGATTGACCAATCCGCAAAATTTCTGTTGCATCTGAAAGTAGAAACTCGCCCGATTACAACGGTATGTGTAGTTTTCCCCTAGGCCGTTCCAGTTATTCGTTTCGAGCATCAGAACTGCGAAAATTTTGAGTTTCTCAAGCGTTTCTTACATCCAAACTGCCATATCTCGCGAACGGATTGACCGATCCGCAAAATTTCTGTTGCATCTGAAAGTAGAAACTCGCCCGATTACAACGATATGCGCACTTTTCCCCTAGGCCGTTCTAGTTATTCGTTTCGAGCATCAGAACTGCGCAAATTTTGAGTTTCTCAAGCGTTTCTTACCTCCAAACTGCCATATCTCGCGAACGGATTGACCAATCCGCAAAATTTCTATTGCATCTGAAAGTAGAGACTCGCCCGATTACAACGGTATGTGTAGTTTTCCCATAGGCCGTTCCAGTTATTCGTTTCGAGCATCAGAACTGCGAAAATTTTGAGTTTCTCAAGCGTTTCTTACCTCCAAACTGCCATATCTTGCGAACGGATTGATCAATCCGCAAAATTTCTGTTGCATCTGAAAGTAGAAACTCGCCCGATTACAACGGTATGCGCACTTTTCCCCTAGGCCGTTCGAGTTATTCGTTCCGAGCATCAGAACTGCGAAAATTTTGAGTTTCTCAAGCGTTTCTTACCTCCAAACTGCCATATCTCGCGAACGGATTGATCAATCCGCAAAATTTCTGTTGCATCTGAAAGTAGAAACTCGCCCGATTACAACGGTATGCGTACTTCTCCCCTAGGCCGTTCTAGTTACTCGTTTCGAGCGTCAGAACTGCGAAAATTTTGAGTTTCTCAAGCGTTTCTTATCTCCAAACTGCCATATCTCGCGAACGGATTGATCAATCCGCAAAATTTCTGTTGCATCTGAAAGTAGAAACTCGCCCGATTACAACGGTAGGTGTAGTTTTCCCCTAGGCCGTTCTAGTCATTCGTTTCGAGCATCAGAACTGCGAAAATTTTGAGTCTCTCAAGCGTTTCTTACCTCCAAACTGCCATATCTCGCGAACGGATGGACCAATCCGCAAAATTTCTGTTGCATCTGAAAGTAGAGACTCGCTCTATTACAACGGTATGTGTAGTTTTCCCATAGGCCGTTCCAGTTATTCGTTTCGAGCATCAGAACTGCGAAAATTTTGAGTTTCTCAAGCGTTTCTTACCTCCAAACTGCCATATCTCGCGAACGGATTGATCAATCCGCAAAATTTCGGTTGCATCTGAAAGTAGAAACTCGCCCGATTACAACGGTATGCGCACTTTTCCCCTAGGCCGTTCGAGTTATTCGTTCCGAGCATCAGAACTGCGAAAATTTTGAGTTTCTCAAGCGTTTCTTACCTCCAAACTGCCATATCTCGCGAACGGATTGATCAATCCGCAAAATTTCTGTTGCATCTGAAAGTAGAAACTCGCCCGATTACAACGGTATGCGTACTTCTCCCCTAGGCCGTTCTAGTTACTCGTTTCGAGCGTCAGAACTGCGAAAATTTTGAGTTTCTCAAGCGTTTCTTATCTCCAAACTGCCATATCTCGCGAACGGATTGATCAATCCGCAAAATTTCTGTTGCATCTGAAAGTAGAAACTCGCCCGATTACAACGGTAGGTGTAGTTTTCCCCTAGGCCGTTCTAGTCATTCGTTTCGAGCATCAGAACTGCGAAAATTTTGAGTTTCTCAAGCGTTTCTTACCTTCAAACTGCCATATCTCGCGAACGGATTGACCAATCCGCAAAATTTCTGTTGCATCTGAAAGTAGAGACTCGCCCGATTACAACGGTATGTATAGTTTTCCCATAGGCCGTTCCAGTTATTCGTTTCGAGCATCAGAACTGCGAAAATTTTGAGTTTCTCAAGCGTTTCTTACCTCCAAACTGCCATATCTCGCGAACGGATTGATCAATCCGCAAAATTTCTGTTGCAGCTGAAAGTAGAAACTCGCACGGTTACAACGGTATGGGCACTTTTCCCCTAGGCCGTTCTAGTTATTTGTGTCGAGCATCAGAACTGCGAGAATTGTGAGTTTCTCAAGCGTTTCTTACCTGCAAACTGCCATATCTCGCGAACGGATTGACCGATCCGCAAAATTTCTGTTGCATCTGAAAGTAGAAACTCGCCCGATTACAACGATATGCGCACTTTTCCCCTAGGCCGTTCTAGTTATTCGTTTCGAGCATCAGAACTGCGCAAATTTTGAGTTTCTCAAGCGTTTCTTACCTCCAAACTGCCATATCTCGCGAACGGATTGACCAATCCGCAAAATTTCTGTTGCATCTGAATGTAGAGACTCGCCCGATTACAACGGTATGTGTAGTTTTCCCATAGGCCGTTCCAGTTATTCGTTTCGAGCATCAGAACTGCGAAAATTTTGAGTTTCTCAAGCGTTTCTTACCTACAAACTGCCATATCTTGCGAACGGATTGATCAATCCGCAAAATTTCTGTTGCATCTGAAAGTAGAAACTCGCCCGATTACAACGGTATGCGCACTTTTCCCCTAGGCCGTTCGAGTTATTCGTTCCGAGCATCAGAACTGCGAAAATTTTGAGTTTCTCAAGCGTTTCTTACCTCCAAACTGCCATATCTCGCGAACGGATTGATCAATCCGCAAAATTTCTGTTGCATCTGAAAGTAGAAACTCGCCCGATTACAACGGTATGCGTACTTCTCCCCTAGGCCGTTCTAGTTACTCGTTTCGAGCGTCAGAACTGCGAAAATTTTGAGTTTCTCAAGCGTTTCTTATCTCCAAACTGCCATATCTCGCGAACGGATTGATCAATCCGCAAAATTTCTGTTGCATCTGAAAGTAGAAACTCGCCCGATTACAACGGTAGGTGTAGTTTTCCCCTAGGCCGTTCTAGTCATTCGTTTCGAGCATCAGAACTGCGAAAATTTTGAGTCTCTCAAGCGTTTCTTACCTCCAAACTGCCATATCTCGCGAACGGATGGACCAATCCGCAAAATTTCTGTTGCATCTGAAAGTAGAAACTCGCCCGATTACAACGGTATGCGTACTTCTCCCCTAGGCCGTTCTAGTTACTCGTTTCGAGCGTCAGAACTGCGAAAATTTTGAGTTTCTCAAGCGTTTCTTATCTCCAAACTGCCATATCTCGCGAACGGATTGATCAATCCGCAAAATTTCTGTTGCATCTGAAAGTAGAAACTCGCCCGATTACAACGGTAGGTGTAGTTTTCCCCTAGGCCGTTCTAGTCATTCGTTTCGAGCATCAGAACTGCGAAAATTGTGAGTTTCTCAAGCGTTTCTTACTTCCAAACTGCCATATCTCGCGAACGGATTGACCAATCCGCAAAATTTCTGTTGCGTGTGAAAGTAGAAACTCGCCCGATTACAACGGTATGCGTACTTTTCCCCTAGGCCGTTCTAGTTACTCGTTTCGAGCATCAGAACTGCGAAAATTTTGAGTTTCTCAAGCGTTTCTTACCTCCAAACTGCCATATCTCGCGAACGGATTTACCAATCCGCAAAATTTCTGTTGCATCTGAAAGTAGAAACTCGCCCGATTACAACGGTATGGGCACTTTTCCCCTAGGCCGTTCCAGTCATTCGTTTCGAGCATCAGAACTACGAAAATTTTGAGTTTCTCAAGCGTTTCTTACTTCCAAACTGCCATATCTCGCGAACGGATCGACCAATCCGCAAAATTTCTGTTGCATCTGAAAGTAGAAACTCGCCCGATTACATCGGTATGCGTACTATTCCCCTAGGCCGTTCTAGTTATTCGTTTCGAGCATCAGAACTGCGGAAAATTTTGAGTTTCTCAAGCGTTTCTTACCTCCGAACTGCCACGTCTCACGAACGGATTGACCAATCCGCAAAATTTCTGCTGCATCTGAAAGTAGAAACTCGCCCGATTACAACGGTATGTGTAGTTTTCCCCTAGGCCGTTCCAGTTATTCGTTTCGAGCATCAGAACTGCGAAAATTTTGAGTTTCTCAAGCGTTTCTTACCTCCAAACTGCCATATCTCGCGAACGGATTGACCAATCCGCAAAATTTCTGTTGCATCTGAAAGTAGAAACTCGCCCGATTACAACGGTATGGGCACTTTTCCCCTAGGCCGTTCTTGTTATTCGTGTCGAGCATCAGAACAGCGCAAATTTTGAGTTTCTCAAGCGTTTCTTACCTCCAAACTGCCATATCTCGCGAACGGATTGACCAATCCGCAAAATTTCTGTTGCGTGTGAAAGTAGAAACTCGCCCGATTACAACGGTATGCGTACTTTTCCCCTAGGCGGTTCTAGTTACTCGTTTCGAGCATCAGAACTGCGAAAATTTTGAGTTTCTCAAGCGTTCCTTACATCCAAACTGCCATATTTCGCGAACGGATTAACCAATCCGCAAAATTTCTGTTGCATCTGAAAGTAGAAACTCGCCCGATTACAACGGTATGGGCACTTTTCCCCTAGGCCGTTCTAGTTATTCGTGTCGAGCATCAGAACTGCGAAAATTTTGAGTTTCTCAAGCGTTTCTTACCTCCAAACTGCCATATCTCGCGAACGGATTGACTAATCCCCAAAATTTCTGTTGCATCTGAAAGCAGAAACTCGCCCGATTACAACGGTATGCGTACTTTTCCCCTAGGCCGTTCCAGTTATTCGTTTCGAGCATCAGAACTGCGAAAATTTTGAGTTTCTCAAGCGTTTCTTACATCCAAACTGCCATATCTCGGGAACGGATTGACCAATCCGCAAAATTTCTATTGCATTTGAAAGTAGAAACTCGCCCGATTACAACGGTATGCGTACTTCTCCCCTAGGCCGTTCTAGTCATTCGTTTCGAGCATCAGAACTGCGAAAATTTTGAGTTTCTCAAGCGATCCTTATCTCCAAACTGCCATATCTCACGAACGGATTGATCAATCCGCAAAGTTTCTGTTGCATCTGAAAGTAGAAACTCGCCCGATTACAACGGTATGCGTACTTCTCCCCTAGGCCGTTCTAGTCATTCGTTTCGAGCATCAGAACTACGAAAATTTTGAGTTTCTCAAGCGTTTCTTACTTCCAAACTGCCATATCTCGCGAACGGATCGACCAATCCGCAAAATTTCTGTTGCATGTGAAAGTAGAAACTCGCCCGATTACAACGGTATGTGTAGTTTTCCCCTAGGCCGTTCCAGTTATTCGTTTCGAGCATCAGAACTGCGAAAATTTTGAGTTTCTCAAGCGTTTCTTACCTCCAAACTGCCATATCTCGCGAACGGATTGACCAATCCGCAAAATTTCTGTTGCATGTGAAAGTAGAAACTCGCCCGATTACAACGGTATGCGTACTTTTCCCCTAGGCCGTTCTAGTTACTCGTTTCGAGCATCAGAACTGCGAAAATTTTGAGTTTCTCAAGCGTTTCTTACCTCCAAACTGCCATATCTCGCGAACGGATTGACCAATCCGCAAAATTTCTGTTGCATCTGAAAGTAGAAACTCGCCCGATTACAACGGTAGGGGCACTTTTCCCCTAGGCCGTTCTTGTTATTCGTGTCGAGCATCAGAACTGCGAAAATTTTGAGTTTCTCAAGCGTTTCTTACCTCCAAACTGCCATATCTCGCGAACGGATTGACTAATCCGCAAAATTTCTGTTGCATCTGAAAGCAGAAACTCGCCCGATTACAACGGTATGCGTACTTCTCCCCTAGGCCGTTCTGGTCATTCGTTTCGAGCATCAGAACTGCGAAAATTTTGAGTTTCTCAAGCGTTTCTTATCTCCAAACTGCCATATCTCACGAACGGATTGATCAATCCGCAAAGTTTCTGTTGCATCTGAAAGTAGAAACTCGCCCGATTACAACGGTATGCGTACTTCTCCCCTAGGCCGTTCTAGTTACTCGTTTCGAGCATCGGAACTACGAAAATTTTGAGTTTCTCAAGCGTTTCTTATCTCCAAACTGCCATATCTCGCAAACGGATTGATCAATCCGCAAAATTTCTGTTGCATCTGAAAGTAGAGACTCGCCCGATTACAACGGTATGTGTACTTTTCCCCTAGGCCGTTCTAGTTACTCGTTTCGAGCATCAGAACTGCGAAAATTTTGAGTTTCTCAAGCGTTTCTTACCTCCAAACTGCCATATCTCGCGAACGGATTGACCAATCCGCAAAATTTCTGTTGCATCTGAAAGTAGAAACTCGCCCGATTACAACGGTAGGGGCACTTTTCCCCTAGGCCGTTCTTGTTATTCGTGTCGAGCATCAGAACTGCGAAAATTTTGAGTTTCTCAAGCGTTTCTTACCTCCAAACTGCCATATCTCGCGAACGGATTGACTAATCCGCAAAATTTCTGTTGCATCTGAAAGCAGAAACTCGCCCGATTACAACGGTATGCGTACTTCTCCCCTAGGCCGTTCTGGTCATTCGTTTCGAGCATCAGAACTGCGAAAATTTTGAGTTTCTCAAGCGTTTCTTATCTCCAAACTGCCATATCTCACGAACGGATTGATCAATCCGCAAAGTTTCTGTTGCATCTGAAAGTAGAAACTCGCCCGATTACAACGGTATGCGTACTTCTCCCCTAGGCCGTTCTAGTTACTCGTTTCGAGCATCGGAACTACGAAAATTTTGAGTTTCTCAAGCGTTTCTTATCTCCAAACTGCCATATCTCGCAAACGGATTGATCAATCCGCAAAATTTCTGTTGCATCTGAAAGTAGAAACTCGCCCGATTACAACGGTATGCGTACTTCTCCCCGAGGGCGTTCTAGTCATTCGTTCCGAGCATCAGAACTGCGAAAATTTTGAGTTTCTCAAGCGTTTCTTACATCCAAACTGCCATATCTCGCGAACGGATCGACCAATCCGCAAAATTTCTGCTACATCTGAAAGTAGAAACTCGCCCGATTGCAACGGTATGCGTACGTTTCCCCTAGGCCGTTCTAGTTACTCGTTTCGAGCATCAGAACTGCGAAAATTTTGAGTTTCTCAAGCGTTTCTTATCTCCAAACTGCCATATCTCGCGAACGGATTGATCAATCCGCAAAATTTCTGTTGCATCGGAAAGTAGAAACTCGCCCGATTACAACAGTAGGTGTAGTTTTCCCCTAGGCCGTTCTAGTTATTCGTTTCGAGCATCAGAACTGCGAAAATTTTGAGTTTCTCAAGCGTTTCTTACATCCAAACTTCCATATCTCGCGAACGGATTGACCAATCCGCAAAATTTCTGTTGCATCTGAAAGTAGAGACTCGCCCGATTACAACGGTATGTGTAGTTTTCCCATAGGCCGTTCCAGTTATTCGTTTCGAGCATCAGAACTGCGAAAATTTTGAGTTTCTCAAGCGTTTCTTACCTCCAAACTGCCATATCTCGCGAACGGATTGACCAATCCGCAAAATTTCTGTTGCATCTGAAAGTAGAAACTCGCCCGATTACAACGGTATGCGCACTTTTCCCCTAGGCCGTTCTAGTTATTCGTTTCGAGCATCAGAACTGCGAAAATTTTGAGTTTCTCAAGCGTTTCTTATCTCCAAACTGCCATATCTCGCGAACGGATTGATCAATCCGCAAAATTTCTATTGCAGCTGAAAGTAGAAACTCGCCCGATTACAACGGTATGGGCACTTTTCCCCTAGGCCGTTCTAGTTATTTGTGTCGAGCATCAGAACTGCGAAAATTGTGAGTTTCTCAAGCGTTTCTTACTTCAAAACTGCCATATCTCGCGAACGGATTGACCAATCCGCAAAATTTCTGTTGCGTGTGAAAGTAGAAACTCGCCCGATTACAACGGTATGCGTACTTTTCCCCTAGGCCGTTCTAGTTACTCGTTTCGAGCATCAGAACTGCGAAAATTTTGAGTTTCTCAAGCGTTTCTTACATCCAAACTGCCATATTTCGCGAACGGATTGACCAATCCGCAAAATTTCTGTTGCATCTGAAAGTAGAAACTCGCCCGATTACAACGGTATGGGCACTTTTCCCCTAGGCCGTTCTAGTTATTCGTGTCGAGCATCAGAACTGCGAAAATTTTGAGTTTCTCAAGCGTTTCTTACCTCCAAACTGCCATATCTCGCGAACGGATTGACTAATCCGCAAAATTTCTATTGCATTTGAAAGTAGAAACTCGCCCGATTACAACGGTATGCGTACTTCTGCTCTAGGCCGTTCTAGTCATTCGTTTCGAGCATCAGATCTGCGAAAATTTTGAGTTTCTCAAGCGATCCTTATCTCCAAACTGCCATATCTCACGAACGGATTGATCAATCCGCAAAGTTTCTGTTGCATCTGAAAGTAGAAACTAGCCCGATTACAACGGTATGCGTACTTCTCCCCTAGGCCGTTCTAGTCATTCGTTTCGAGCATCAGAACTACGAAAATTTTGAGTTTCTCAAGCGTTTCTTACTTCCAAACTGCCATATCTCGCGAACGGATCGACCAATCCGCAAAATTTCTGTTGCATCTGAAAGTAGAAACTCGCCCGATTACATCGGTATGCGTACTTTTCCCCTAGGCCGTTCTAGTTATTCGTTTCGAGCATCAGAACTGCGGAAAATTTTGAGTTTCTCAAGCGTTTCTTACCTCCGAACTGCCACATCTCACGAACGGATTGACCAATCCGCAAAATTTCGGCTGCATCTGAAAGTAGAAACTCGCCCGATTACAACGGTATGTGTAGTTTTCCCCTAGGCCGTTCCAGTTATTCGTTTCGAGCATCAGAACTGCGAAAATTTTGAGTTTCTCAAGCGTTTCTTACCTCCAAACTGCCATATCTCGCGAACGGATTGACCAATCCGCAAAATTTCTGTTGCGTGTGAAAGTAGAAACTCGCCCGATTACAACGGTATGCGTACTTTTCCCCTAGGCCGTTCTAGTTACTCGTTTCGAGCATCAGAACTGCGAAAATTTTGAGTTTCTCAAGCGTTTCTTACCTCCAAACTGCCATATCTCGCGAACGGATTGACCAATCCGCAAAATTTCTGTTGCATCTGAAAGTAGAAACTCGCCCGATTACAACGGTATGGGCACTTTTCCCCTAGGCCGTTCTTGTTATTCGTGTCGAGCATCAGAACTGCGAAAATTTTGAGTTTCTCAAGCGTTTCTTACCTCCAAACTGCCATATCTCGCGAACGGATTGACTAATCCGCAAAATTTCTGTTGCATCTGAAAGCAGAAACTCGCCCGATTACAACGGTATGCGTGCTTCTCCCCTAGGCCGTTCTGGTCATTCGTTTCGAGCATCAGAACTGCGAAAATTTTGAGTTTCTCAAGCGTTTCTTATCTCCAAACTGCCATATCTCACGAACGGATTGATCAATCCGCAAAGTTTCTGTTGCATCTGAAAGTAGAAACTCGCCCGATTACAACGGTATGCGTACTTCTCCCCGAGGGCGTTCTAGTCATTCGTTCCGAGCATCAGAACTGCGAAAATTTTGAGTTTCTCAAGCGTTTCTTACATCCAAACTGCCATATCTCGCGAACGGATCGACCAATCCGCAAAATTTCTGCTACATCTGAAAGTAGAAACTCGCCCGTTTGCAACGGTATGCGTACGTTTCCCCTAGGCCGTTCTAGTTACTCGTTTCGAGCATCAGAACTGCGAAAATTTTGAGTTTCTCAAGCGTTTCTTATCTCCAAACTGCCATATCTCGCGAACGGATTGATCAATCCGCAAAATTTCTGTTGCATCGGAAAGTAGAAACTCGCCCGATTACAACGGTGCGTGTAGTTTTCCCCTAGGCCGTTCTAGTTATTCGTTTCGAGCATCAGAACTGCGAAACTTTTGAGTTTCTCAAGCGTTTCTTACATCCAAACTGCCATATCTCGCGAACGGATTGACCAATCCGCAAAATTTCTGTTGCATCTGAAAGTAGAGACTCGCCCGATTACAACGGTATGTGTAGTTTTCCCATAGGCCGTTCCAGTTATTCGTTTCGAGCATCAGAACTGCGAAAATTTTGAGTTTCTCAAGCGTTTCTTACCTCCAAACTGCCATATCTCGCGAACGGATTGATCAATCCGCAAAATTTCTGTTGCAGCTGAAAGTAGAAGCTCGCCCGATTACAAAGGTATGGGCACTTTTCCCCTAGGCCGTTCTAGTTATTTGTGTCGAGCATCAGAACTGCGAAAATTGTGAGTTTCTCAAGCGTTTCTTACTTCCAAACTGCCATATCTCGCGAACGGATTGACCAATCCGCAAAATTTCTGTTGCGTGTGAAAGTAGAAACTCGCCCGATTACAACGGTATGCGTACTTTTCCCCTAGGCCGTTCTAGTTACTTGTTTCGAGCATCAGAACTGCGAAAATTTTGAGTTTCTCAAGCGTTTCTTACCTCCAAACTGCCATATCTCGCGAACGGATTGACCAATCCGCAAAATTTCTGTTGCATCTGAAAGTAGAAGCTCGCCCGATTACAAGGGTATGTGTAGTTTTCCCCTAGGCCGTTCCAGTTATTCGTTTCGAGCATCAGAACTGCGAAAATTTTGAGTTTCTCAAGCGTTTCTTACATCCAAACTGCCATATCTCGCGAACGGATTGACCGATCCGCAAAATTTCTGTTGCATCTGAAATTAGAAACTCGCCCGATTACAACGGTATGCGCACTTTTCCCCTAGGCCGTTCTCGTTATTCGTTTCGAGCATCAGAACTGCGCAAATTTTGAGTTTCTCAAGCGTTTCTTACCTCCAAACTGCCATATCTCGCGAACGGATTGACCAATCCGCAAAATTTCTGTTGCATCTGAAAGTAGAGACTCGCCCGATTACAACGGTATGTGTAGTTTTCCCATAGGCCGTTCCAGTTATTCGTTTCGAGCATCAGAACTGCGAAAATTTTGAGTTTCTCAAGCGTTTCTTACATCCAAACTGCCATATCTCGCGAAAGGATTGACCGATCCGCAAAATTTCTGTTGCATCTGAAAGTAGAAACTCGCCCGATTACAACGGTATGCGTACTTTTCCCCTAGGCCGTTCTAGTTACTCGTTTCGAGCATCAGAACTGCGAAAATTTTGAGTTTCTCAAGCGTTTCTTATCTCCAAACTGCCATATCTCGCGAACGGATTGATCAATCCGCAAAATTTCTGTTGCATCGGAAAGTAGAAACTCGCCCGATTACAACGGTAGGTGTAGTTTTCCCCTAGGCCGTTCTAGTTATTCGTTTCGAGCATCAGAACTGCGAAAATTTTGAGTTTCTAAAGCGTTTCTTATGTCCAAACTGCCATATCTCGCGAACGGATTGAGCAATCCGCAAAATTTCTGTTGCATCTGAAAGTAGAAACTCGCCCGATTACAACGGTAGGTGTAGTTTTCCCCAAGGCCGTTCTAGTCATTCGTTTCGAGCATCAGAACTGCGAAAATTTTGAGTTTCTCAAGCGTTTCTTACATCCAAACTGCCATATCTCGCGAACGGATTGACCGATCCGCAAAATTTCTGTTGCATCTGAAAGTAGAGACTCGCCTGATTACAACGGTATGCGCGCTTTTCCCCTAGGCCGTTCTAGTTATTCGTTTCGAGCATCAGAACTGCGCAAATTTTGAGTTTCTCAAGCGTTTCTTACATCCAAACTGCCATATCTCGCGAACGGATTGACCAATCCGCAAAATTTCTGTTGCATCTGAAAGTAGAAACTCGCCCGATTACAACGGTATGCGTACTTTCCCCCTAGGCCGTTCCAGTTATTCGTTTCGAGCATCAGAAGGGCGAAAATTTTGAGTTTCTCAAGCGTTTCTTACATCCAAACTGCCATATCTCGGGAACGGATTGACTAATCCGCAAAA